>NC_064931.1:503138896-503443271 GCF_023897955.1 Schistocerca gregaria | reverse complement strand
TATTCAAAAGTATGCAAATGATCCGAATTTCGTGTCAGTTTATTTTACCTTCAAAAGTTTCTGAACGATTTGTTGGAAGTTTAAATAATGCACCATTACTTATCATAATCAACAATCATGCTATGAATGTGGGTTAGTTATATTATACTGGAAAAAACAGTGCTTGATGTTTCTATAAAACATTTCATTTTGTTTAATGGATTTTGATTTTTTCGAGTGTATTTGACTCTCAGGCTGGCGAGCATGACACACACGTCCATTAGGCAGTGCCAAGGCTGAAATCAATGACTGAGCGTTTTGCTTGTGATGACAAGTCTTTTCTTGCTGTGGCATGCAATCGGCATAATATGACATGCATGTCGATTAGCCATTGGCAAGCCTCAACTTGCTCACTGAGTGTTTTCCCAGCAGAAACTTGTCTGGACTTGCGGAGTCAGTGAAATATGAAACTTCATGAACGTGAATGCGTACTCAGCTGAATGGAGGTTACAAAACTGAGAGCAGACACTCATGACTGAACTATCATAGTTGTCAGTCAATGCTTTCTTTTTCTTTGTACATGTGCCTAACTTTCCAATAAATGTATACCTAACATACAGGGTGGTCCATCTGAAGTTTCGAATGAGATTATCTCGAAAACTATACATCGGGTAAAGGTACTGGGTAAGAAAAGTTCGTAAGCTCCAAGGAGGACATCAAATGACACTACACGTGACCTCCAGCCCCTGCCCCCTTGGGTGGGGCGGGGGGCAACTTTTAAATATTAAATGGAAACCCCCATTTTTAATTCCAGATGCGGATTCTCCATAAAAAAGTAATCAAGTTTTTTCTGAAACATTTTTTTAAACCATTGACACATGGCGCTGAAATCGAGAAAAAAGTAAAATTGGCGAAGAACTCCCGATTTATTTAGAATTATCCGAGAAAGACGCAACAAATTGATAAAAAATGTGTACCAATTCTTTCGTTACGCCAAATTAAGCTATTTTTGTACAAAATGTACTGTATACTACTTTTAGCGTTACCCAGGAACAGTGACATGGACGTAGTAAAATGATGTTCCCCTCGGGTGCTTCATTAGTCTGAGTCCCCTTGCCTCTCACATGTTGGGATGCTTCATCAGTGCGAGTCCCCTTGCTTCTCACATGTTGGGGTGCTTCATTAGTGTGAGTCCCCTTGCCTCTCACAATTTTGGGTGCTTAATTAATGAAATTAGTCACGAAGAAATGATTCAAAATTATCCCCATTTGCTTCAATGCATAAATTCAATCGTCTGCGAAAGTTGGCCACAGTTTTGAGCAGCACATCGCATGGTATGACTGCACATGCTCTTCGAATGCGTTGCTCCATATCGATTCGGGTTGTAGGCTGTCTTTCATAAACAATTTTTTTAAATAACCCCACAAGAAAAAATCAGAAGATGTTAAGTCTGGCGAACGGGGAGGCCACTGAATTGGTCCACCGCGTCCTATCCACTGACCAGGGTACCGTAAATTTAAAACGTTCAGCACATTTTTAGCATAATGGGGAGCTGCTTCATCCTGTTGGAACCACATTCGTTGCCTAGTTTCTAAATCAACATCTTTCATTAGCTCCAACAAATCATCGCAGAGAAGTTGTAAATAAGATTCCCCAGCAACATTTCGGTCAAAAAAATACGGTCCTATCAAGTAACCGGTTAAAATTCCACACCAGACCATTATCGACTATTTGTGTTGATTGTTAACGGATTTACAGAGGACCAATAATGACAATCATGACAATTTATTCGCCACGTTTTTGAATGTGGCTTCATCGGTGAACATAACGTATCTAAAAAAATCATTGTCACCTCTTATCATTTCCAAGGCCCATTGGCAGACATGCACGCGTATTTGCATATCTTTCGGCGTTAATGTCTGTGTCAGTGTGATATGATACGCATGATATTTATGTGCCTTCAATATCCTCAAAACAGTTGAATTCAGTATTGCAGTTTGTCTCTGAATCGCACAACTGCTAATTTCGGGATGCAGTTTGACACAGGCGAGAACGATAAGGGTACGAGCGTCATTTTCACTGTATTTGCGATGACGAGGTGGATGGTGCATGTATCCATTTCCAGTTCATTGAGTGCAATTTCGAATAATGTTTTCGCTTGCATGTTGTCTGTTTGGGAAACGATCCGCATACAGTTGCGCAGCTGCAGCGTAATTGTTATGGCATTCACCTAAATTAACATCATATCAACAATCTCTGTAGGTGGATAGTGAGCCATGTTTCTCTAAGGAATAATTTACTTTCGTCAGTTGATGTTTACGGTTCCCAATCTGAAAGTGAAGTGACGTCTGATCGCATTGCACCGACGTTTATGCTGAGCCATAGTTCTCAGTTTGGCCACGCTAGTGCCACAGTCGGGTGAGTAATGCTATTGTGAAGAGTTCACTAACGAGATTTAAACACCATGCCGCCTCCCTCCATCAAAAACTGTGAGGCGTAGGATACATTTTGTAACAAAATAGCTTAATTTGGCGTAATGAAAGAATTAGTACATATCTTGTATCAATTTTATGCGTCCTTCTCGGATCATTCCAAATAAATCTTAGTTCTTCCCCAATTTTAATGTTTTTCGATTTCAGCGCCATCTGTCAATGGTTTAAAAAATGTTTCAGACAAAACTTCATTCCTTTTTTGTGGAGAATCCGAATCTGCAATAAAAATTGTGGTTTCCATTTAAGATTTAAAAGTTGCCTCACCCAAATGGGCGGGGGCTGGGGTGACGCGTATTATCATTTGATGTCCCCCTTTGAGCTTACGAACTTTTCTTACCCACTATATTTATTCTATGTATAGTTTTCGAGATAATCTCATTCGAAACTTCAGATGCACCACCCTGTATGTTACCGTTAACAATCTTCATGTTTTTCGCCTACTGATTGCTTGCTGTGACTCAGTGATGTTTCTTTATTCATTGTTGCATAATCTCCACCGGCTCTCGTCTGTAGCATCCGATCAAAGCAGTGGCTGAATAATTACAAGGTCTGTTTGCAAAGTAGCCAATCATGAAGAAAATGTAAGTCTGAAATACATTACTGTTGACAATATTTCATCTTAATGCGGGTGATTCTTCTTCCTGAAATGTTTCTGCTTGTGCCGATAGTTCACAAAGCGTCTTCCAATCTTCCTTTTTCTCCTGGAGGCATTCTTTGTACATGTTTCTGTTTCAGAACTTTCTATATTTATAAGAACAACTACCATGTCTTTCCTAAGGTATGATTTTTCTTATTCTCTGTTTTAGAATCTACAAGCAGCTTGAGATGCAGAATTCTTCCTGCAACCAGGTTTTGGTAAAGAAATGCATCCACACAAACCACATAATATTGTATTCTGTGCGCTGCAGTTACAGTGATGAAAAGTCAGAGTTTCAACCGTACTGAAGTGGAGATTATATGGAATGGTGTATAAAACAATTTTATGAGGTTGTTGATCGTATAAAAAAAAAACTTGTTGCAGAACATGCAGATGATTGTTAGTGTGGAAGAGGAAGGAGCATTTTGAAATGCAAAAAGATGTCACATATCCAAGGAACGCTTCAAGAAAACATTTGAAAAACACTTATCATTGCCATTTTACAGACAGATTTCGTAGGGCCTCACATGGAAGGTGCAATGTAAATTATAGACCTAATTTCATAGTACCTGTTGTGTTTCACAATATAACAAATTAAGAAGCACATTTTATAAACACAAATCTTTGTGAATGAGTGGAAGAAATCACTAAAATAAATCCATGCTATGTTTCTGTTAATACTGCCGCCAGGAGAAATGTATCTCATATTTAAAGTATAAATAGCTAAAAATGACTAAAGAGTATTTAAGCAACAGTAATCAGTTTAATTTGATCAATAAGAAAGGAGTGTTTCCTTACAAATATTCAAATGATGAATACGTTTTGTTGCAGAAATTGTTATGGTCAATTGAAGCATTCAAAATCCTGCTGAACAGTGAAACAGCAATCAAAGAATTAGATTACCAAGTGCATGTAAACGGTGGGGTTTACAAGAATACACCATATTAGGAGTTTACTTAAACTTATATTTGAAAACCGATGTCCAGGTTTTCGCTGTTGTGTTTGAAAAATCCGCACACTCCGCCTGAAAACATATGAACTACATTCGACACATTATGTAACCTCTCCTAGCTTGGCATGGGACGCGTTGCTCAAAACTACTAATATAAAAATGCAGCTTATTACGGACACACAACAGTTACAATTTGTTGAGAGTGCCATCGCATGTACTATTGATCACTGCTTCCATACACATGCAGCTGCAAACAAGAGGTTCATGTCTAGTTGTGATGAAAATAAGGGAGAGTCTTACATTGTATATCTAGACGTCAATAGCCTCTACATTTAGACAATGATTCCACACCTTCCAGTCTCCGATTTTGCTTGGCTTAGCCAAGAAACACTTCAAACTTCTGATGTGGAAAACGTATGACGTGATTGTGATGTGGGATGTAGTTTACAAGTAGATCTTGAATATCCCAATCTTCATTCTGGTCTACCACTGCGCCCTGAAAAAGTGATACCACCAACTAGATTCATGTGATGCAGGCCTAAAGTCAAGAAAAATTGAAACGTTCTGCTTTGCTTGATAAGAAACGCTATGTAATACATTATAGGACTCTATAACAAAATTTACAGTACGATATGGCATTGAGAAAGATTCACTGAATATTGTCATTCCATCAGTCAGCCTGAATGAAAGGTTATAGATATTACTCTGAGGAATGCATGAATGCAAGAAACGATTTAGAAAAAAAAAAATCTTCGAACTCATGAATAGTAATGTTTTCGGCAGAACCATGCAAAATATAAGAAAGATGACTGACGTGAAACTAGCAACAAATTGATAAGGTAAATATAGAACAGTTGCACTCACTGCAAAACGAAATTTCAAGTGCAGTCTCATATTTAATTAAACTCTGGTTGTACCTGAACTGAGGAAATTTAACATTGTTTTTGGTGAACCTATAGCTGTGGGCATGTCTATTTTAGACATTTCCAAGGCACTGCTTTTAAATTTTCATTATGGCTGTATGTTGAATAAATTGGAGCCAAAAAAGTTAAAATGTGTTAGGCAGACATGGATATCCTAAGACATCATGTAACCGCATGAGATATTTATGATGTTATTTAAAGCGTTCTTCATAGGTGGTTTGACAGTTCAGCTTACTCTGATGATAATATTTTTTTATAACATCTCACATGTCAATAAAACGAAAGTCATTCTAATGAGACATGAATTCACAGAAAAAATTATTGCTGAATTCATAGGACTGAGAGTAAAAATGAATGTTCATCAAACTGAGTTGGAACAAGTAATGCATTGAGCAATAACCAAGCAGTCATCATCACTGGGAATGTATGCTGAACGATACTGAAATACCGAGTGTGCAGGATATAACTCGTTCTGAGCTGCGTATAGTTTTGACGA
The DNA here is from genome assembly GCF_023897955.1 of Schistocerca gregaria. Taxonomy (NCBI): domain Eukaryota; kingdom Metazoa; phylum Arthropoda; class Insecta; order Orthoptera; family Acrididae; genus Schistocerca; species Schistocerca gregaria. The sequence continues at coordinate 503,437,792 of NC_064931.1, read as the reverse complement.
TAAAGAAATGTAAATTAGCACTTTCGGCAAAAATGATAAATATTTCATACTTGAAGATGAAGTGAGCATTTGAGGAATGACGATGATCAATGATTTTATTGTAAATACATGAAAAATGTAAAACATGCAAATACCTGAAAAATATGCAGAGAAAAAGTGATTTCTGGATAGTAATTGTAAATGTAAAATTGCAACCTGAGGTCACTACCACCTGTCTCATGATGTAACTGGAGTCTACAGAACTAGCTGTACCAAAATGTATACATAAACATGTGCAGTCAACTAAGAGTGCCTCTGACTTTCTTTGGAATGTACTCCTTTTCATATATAGAATATTTTTCCATTATTATGAAAAATGTAAAAAATATTAAATATAAAAAACGTTGGACAATTTAAACTCAGAATATCTTTTGTTATGGTTAGAATGTATATAAATGTACACAGTTAATCGAGGATATATTTAACTTTTGTTTGCAGTATAATATTTTTTATATCTAGAACATTATTGTGTGTGAAAAATGTAAAACAAGAATATTTTTAAAATCTAAAAAAATAACAATTGTAAAAATAATTTTACATTTTAAACACTGAATGTCCTTTGTTGTAAATGTAATATATGTAATAACCTATGCTGAAATGTAAAGCCATTTAATATAAAAACCCTGTATGAAAATGTAAAAATATTGTTTGAAAATGTAAGAAAACATTGAATGCGAGAGTAATGTAAAAAAATTATTTTCATAATAAATTTAGCATCTCAAGTACTTTTTGTTTTAGTTCTCTTTTCCTTCCCATTCTGTGCTGTTTATATTTCTCTCATCATTGGGGCAAATTGATACAGTTTTGAGAGGGGCATGTCTATACACATTTGGAGCAAACTGATACATTTTTGGGGGAAGTTGATACACTTTGCGGTAAGTTGATTCACTTTGGGGATAGGTTGGCACATTTTTAGGGGCAAGTTGACACATTTTGGGCCAAGTTGCTACATTTTTGGGCAGCAGATTGATACATTTTCAGGGGAAATTGATACAGTTTTGGAAGCAATGAAAATACCTAAAAATGTGAAATATGTGTATGTACATAATTTGATAAATATGCTGTGGATATTTTGCACATGGCGGGATTTGGCAAACAGTTATACATTGCACTATGATTGGTTGAAAAAACTATTTCCCCCTGGCACCAATTAGCATTTTTTAAATTTCCTGCCATCCACCATCTTTAATTTTTTAATTTCCTGCCATTCATCATATTGGTGATGACATAGAGGAAGTGATGTGGCTTGTGACATTATCATGATGACATCACAGGTAAAGGGCTTTTGTTCGTCATATCACAAATGTAAACAAATTGAAACTCTTTAACTGAATGGTCCAGAACTTACAAAGCTTTCCTTATCCTGATCCACCTTGTAAGCCATAAAGGCCTTTTGAAGGTAGACCTGGACTGCTTGATCTCCAGTGAGGCTACTGATGGCATATTCTCCAGAATGTGGTTTGCTCTTCTGGTTGTTTTTAGGAAGCCCAGTGGGACCGAGAGGCTGTGCAGTGATGCTGTGACAAATGCAAAGCCAGTTAACGGTATTTACCGCATTCCAAGGTCTTAAGAATTGATTGTGTCTTTAGAAGGAAAAGAAAACTTTAACAAATCTGCTGGATTCGTATACTAATTCCTAGTAACACATGTCGTAGACAGCAACACGCAGTACTGTAGTGTTAGACAGGATTGTTGTTGTCTTCAGTCCTGAGACTGGTTTGATGCAGCTCTCCATGGTACTCTATCCTGTGCAAGCTTCTTCATCTCCCAGTACCTACTGCAACCTACATCGCTTTGAATCTGCTTAGTGTATTCATCTCTTGGTCTCCCTCTACGATTTTTACCCTCCACGCTGCCCTCCAATGTTAAATTTGTAATCCCTTGATGCCTCAAAACATGTCCTACCAACCGATCTCTTCTTCTAGTCAAGTTGTGCCACAAACATCTCTTCTCCCCAATCCTATTCAATACCTCCTCATTAGTTAGTGATCTATCCACCTTATCTTCAGTATTCTTCTGTAGCACCACATTTCGAAAGCTTCTATTCTCTTCTTGTCCAAACTAGTTATCGTCCATGTTTCATTCCATACATGGCTACACTCCAAACAAATACTTTCAGAAACGACTTCCTGATACATAAATCTATATTCGATGTTAACAAATTTCTCTTCTTCAGAAACGCTTTCCTTGCCATTGCCAGTCTACATTTTATATCCTCTCTACTTCGACATCATCAGTTATTTTGCTCCCCAAATAGCAAAACTCCTTTACTACTTTAAGTGTCTCATTTCCTAATCTAATTTCCTCAGCATCACCCGATTTAATTTGACTACATTCCATTATCCTCGTTTTGCTTTTGTTGATGTTCATCTTATATCCTCCTTTCAAGACACTGTCCATTCCGTTCAACTGCTCTTCCAAGTCCTCTGCCGTCTCTGGCAGAATTGCAATGTCATCGGCGAACCTTAAAGTTTTTACTTCTTCTCCATGAATTTTAATACCTACTCCAAATTTTTCTTTTGTTTCCTTTACTGCTTGCTCAATATACAGATTGAATAACATCGGGGAGAGGCTACAACCCTGTCTCACTCCTCTCCCAACCACTGCTTCCCTTTCATGCCCCTCGACTCTTATGACTGCCATCTGGTTTCTGTACAAATTGTAAATAGCCTTTCGCTCCCTGTATTTTATCCCTGCCACCTTTAGAATTTGAAAGAGAGTACTCCAGTCAACATTGGCAAAAGCTTTCTCTAAGTCTACAAATGCTAGAAACGTAGGTTTGCCTTTTCTTAATGTTTCTTCTAAGATAAGTTTTAAGGTCAGTATTGCCTCACGTGTTCCAACATTTCTACGGAATACAAACTGATCCTCCCCGAGGTCCGCATCTACCAGTTTTTCCATTCGTCTGTAAAGAATTCGCGTTAGTATTTTGCAGCTGTGACTCATTAAACTGATAGTTCGGTAATTTTCACATCTGTCAGCACCTGCTTTCTTTGGGATTGGAATTATTATATTCTTCTTGAAGTCTGAGGGTATTTCGCCTGTCTCATACATCTTGCTCACCAGCTGGTAGAGTTTTGTCATGACTGGCTCTCCCAAGGCCGTCAGTAGTTCTAATGGAATGTTGTCTACTCCGGGGGCCTTGTTTCGACTTAGGTCTTTCAGTGCTCTGTCAAATTCTTCACGCAGTATCGTATCTCCCATTTCGTCTTCATCTACATCCTCTTCCATTTCCATAATATTGTCCTCAAGTACATCGCCCTTGTATAAACCTTCTATATACTCCTTCCACCCTTCTGCCTTCCCTTCTTTGCTTAGAACTGGGTTGCCATCTGAGCTCTTCATATTCATACACGTGGTTCTCTTCTCTCCAAAGGCCTCTTTAATTTTCCTGTAGGCAGTATCTATCTTACCCCTAGTGAGATAAGCCTCTACATCCTTACATTTACCTCTAGCCATCCCTGCTTAGCCATTTTGCACTTCCTGTCAATCTCATTTTTGAGACGTTAGTATTCCTTTTTGCCTGCTTCATTTACTGCATTTTTATATTTTCTCCTTTCATCAATTAAATTCTGTATTTCTTCTGTTAGCCAAGGATTTCTAGCAGCCCTCGTCTTTTTACCTACTTTATCCTCTGCTGCTTTCACTACTTCATCCCTCAGAGCTACCCATTCTTCTTCTACTGTATTTCTTTCCCCTATTCCTGTCAATTGTTCCCTTATGCTCTCCCTGAAACTCTGTACAAACTCTGGTTTTTTCAGTTTATCCAGGTCCCATCTCCTTAATTTCCCGCCTTTTTGCAGTTTCTTCAGTTTTAATCTACAGGTCATAACTAATAGATTGTGGTCAGAGTCCACATCTGCCCCTGGAAATGTCTTACAACTTAAAACCTGGTTCCTAAATCTCTGTCTTACCATTATATAATCTATCTGATACCTTTTAGTATCTCCAGGATTCTTCCATGTATACAACCTTCTTTCATGCTTCTTAAACCAAATGTTAGCTATGATTAAGTTGTGCTCTGTGCAAACTTCTACTAGGCGGCTTCCTATTTCATTTCTTAGCCCCAGTCCATATTCACCTACTATGTTTCCTTCTCTCTCTTTTCCTACACTCGAATTCCAGTCACCCATGACTATTAAATTTTCATCTCCCTTCACTATCTGAATAATTTCTTTTATTTCATCATACATTTCTTCAATTTCATGGTCATCTGCAGAGCTAGTTGGCATATAAACTTGTACTACTGTAGTAGGCGTGGGCTTCGTATCTATTTTGGCCACAATAATGCGTTCAGTATGCTGTTTGTAGTAGCTTACCCGCATTTCTATTTTCCCATTCATTATTAAACCTACTCCTGCATTACCCCTATGTGATTTTGTGTTTATAACCCTGTAGTCACCTGACCAGAAGTCTTGTTCCTCCTGCCACCGAACTTCACTAATTCCCACTATATCTAACTTTAACCTATCCATTTCCCTTTTTAAATTTTCTAACCTACCTGCCCGATTAAGGGATCGGACATTCCACGCTCCGATCCCTAGAACGCCAATTTTCTTTCTCCTGATAACGACATCCTCCTGAGTAGTCCCCGCCCGGAGATCCGAATGGGGGACTATTTTACCTCCGGAATATTTTACCGAAGAGGACGCCATCATCATTTAATCATACAGTAAAGCTGCATGTCCTCGGGAAAAATTTCTTCCGTAGTTTCCCCTTGCTTTCAGCCGTTCGCAGTACCAGCACAGCAAGGCCGTTTTGGTTAATGTTGCAAGGCCAGATCAGTCAATCATCCAGACTGTTGCCCCTGCAACTACTGAAAAGGCTGCTGTCCCTCTTCAGGAACCACACGTTTGTCTGGCCTCTCAACAGATACCCCTCCGTTGTGGTTGCACCTACGGTACGGCCATCTGTATCGCTGAGGCACGCAAGCCTCCCCACCAACGGCAAGGTGTCCATGGTTCATGGGGGGGGGGGTTAGACAGGATACTAAGTTTTAATTTGCGTTTATGGTACCTGTCAGAACCACCGTAAATATATTATCGTCACGGACGGTACAGGGAGAGAACACGTATGTAATTTGCACTGTCTGTTTCCCCGTGTGAAAGGAGCCAGACCTAAATATGGAAAAAAGTGACTGCTCGCAGTATTTTCTACCTTTGAATCTCTGCAGGTGAGTGATTTGTTGAAATTTAGGTTTATGTGGATGAGTCGTCGCTCAGTCTCCACCCACAACTTCTAGAGCCCCTTCAGAAATGGGTCCTCAGCGCTCAAATATCCATTAGAAAGCAGTGAAGGTTCGCTGAGTTGAAGTGAATCTAGGTGATTTGGGGAGTGCAACAAGAACCCTTCTCCGTCGAATGTTCACTAAACTATTTTGACCCAGTCTGGGGGCGTTAGCATGGTGTCTTGTTGAATGTATATGTCACCTTCTGGGTGTTGTAGGGGAAACAAACAGATCTGCACGATGCAACAGAGAAAGATGGTGCTGTGGTGCATCACTGGACTTCCATTAGGAAAGACGGAAGTTCAAATAAAGCCTTGGTCACCCAAATTAAGGATTCCTGTGGGTTTCCTAAATAGTTTTAGGTAAATCTCGGAATTTTTCCCATGAGAAAAACACAGGGGATTCCTTGCCCTATCATTCAGATCAGAGCTTGAGCCCTGTTTTTAATGATCTCTTCGTCAAATAGTCATTGAAGCCTGATATTCCTTTATTTGGCACATGGTAGGACAGCATCTTTGTGGTTCGTCTATTGTTCGATGGCGAGAGATTATAGTAGACGTATCAGAGGTCTCCTTTCATCGCCTGTACACGTCCGTCACACGAGAATAAATCCAACACCTGTATAAAACATGCTCCGGTGACAAACAAGTTGCATCACCTTACGTGATTTACGATGCACTCGTAATTTGTCATCGACATGTTCCAGCGTGTACTGCAATTCGTCAGTCCATACATAGAGCGTCCAATTTCTGTGTTCTTGTGCACATAAAAATGTCTGTGCCATGCGACTTTCCTTGAGCAGAAGTATACATGAGGAGATATGGCTTCTGTATCACATAGACCCCTATCGTCATTTCATTGTTGCACATGGCAGTTTTCTCCGATTCTAGCTACTCATAACACAGCCTTGAAACAGTAGCACATGGGTTTAATCTACTCCAAGATGGAGTTCCCATACGTTGGACACTCACGAACTGACTGCAGTCAAATGGGATGATATCGCACGTTTTTCCCAGCATAAGATCCGATAACACACTAGTCACATCATAGAGTATTCCATTATATGTGGCGACAAGAGCTCGCTTTATTCATCAAAAAGCTATATCTAAATCAGTTACTCAATGGTGTGCAACTACAAAATGTGTATTGAGCCGAATTATCAACTTGGGGATTATCAACTTTGCTGGCTCCAATTAGAAATATGACTACCATGTGATGATCTGCTTACAGACTGAATCACAAAAATGTGACTAACGTGTGAAGGTCTGCCTCCAGACTGATTCATAAAAATGTGACTACAGTGTGACGGTCTCCTTCCAGACTGATTCATATGCCAACAGTTCACCCCTAGGAAAAGTTACTCACTGGTGATAGTGGTGTTTCACTTTAGCCACTGGATGATGATCAAGATAAAAGCACTGACTGGGCACCATGAATGCTGGGCAGATATTCACGTCGATATCGAATGTCTCATCAGGGGATTGCCAAGTGACTGAAATGGAAGTTGGCTACCAACGATTCTTCCCAAAATCAGCCATATGCTATGAACCATGGAACACCTCATTGTCGCAACTTCTCAAAGCATTGTAGCTTCTCATTGCAGAGACATTGTCAAAATTAGTGTTCCTTGGTAAATTAGGGTGACCATGATGTGATATTAACAAAAATCTCGGTGATGGAGGATCTTCAATGCGCTGTTGTGACCGGCGATGATCAACAGTTGATGTCTCACCAGTTCAATGATTTAACATTTAAAAAAAGTGAAATGCAGTGATTGTGTGGCATTGAGGACTGGGAGCCCCACCTGGGGAAGTTCGGCCGCCGAGTTACAAGTCTTTACATTTGACACCACGTTGAGTAACTTGCGTCTCGATAATGAAATGATGCCGGCCGTGGTGGCCGAGCGGTTCTAGGCGCTTCAGTCTGGAACCGCGCGACCGCTACAGTCGCAGGTTCGAATCCTGCCTCGGGCATGGATGTGTGTGATGTCCTTAGGTTAGTTAGGTTTAAGTAGTTCTAAGTTCTAGGGAACTGATGACCTCAGATATTAAGTCCCATAGTGCTCAGAGCCATTTGAACCATTTGATGAAATTATAATGATGTCAACACAACACCCAGTCTCTGGCTGAAGAAAATTTCCGACCTGGCAGGGAGGGAATCAAACCCGCGCCCACTGCATGGCAGTCAGATGTGCTAACCTCTCAACTAAGGGGAGACCTAAAAATGACAATGGCTATGTGACGATGGCCCAGTTTCATTCAGAATCAAATGTTGGACAGATGATTCGGGAATTCATTGTTACATTATTGAATTCTTTCATTATTTTCGAGTACATATAGGAACAAACCATTGGGTGTAATTTACTCTTGAGGGGAGACGGTTTGAGGGGGCGCCTCATCATAAAATTTTCTCGTCACAGCTGTAGCTGATGCTGTGAGATCTTGGCCACTATAACCATGCAGAGTGCAGCCTACATATGTAAGTCTGGTATGGTTTATGGGGCCACCACATTGAAATAGAAACTCGACACAAGCAGTAGGACAAGGCTGGCGTCACTCACTCTACACTGTTGTCAGATTTACTCAAGATGGCGGATCCAAGATGGCAGCGATAGATGTAGCAACATCACAATGATGTCATGGCATGAGGTTCAAATTTTGGCGAGAAAATAGGTAAATTGGACTACCTCCACTAGCCTAACCCCCCCCCCCCCAAACCCCCTGCTCAAGAAAATGGTGGTAATTTCAAATTTTGGCTGAAAAAGGCCACTTTAGCTACCTCCACTAACCTAAGAAAATGGCGAGAAAATTTTGGCTGGAGAAAAGGTCACTTGGGCTACCTCTACTAACCTAAGTCATCGAACCACCACCTCTTCCTTGGAATTGGCGGGCAAATGACTCAGCCTGTTCTGGGCTGCTGGATAGGATGGACGTAAGTCTTTATTTTGCATGCAGTGTTTATTTAGAGAGTTTGAGTTCTCATAGACAGTAGATCCATACCGTGTGTTCACCATGAGGTCCGGAGTGCAGCTGACCTAGTACACAGTACTGCAACCTGAGGGTGCTGTCGTCCCATGGCGGTGTGGTGCAAATGGTTGGAAAAGGACTCAGTCTGTCTCCAGCTGCTGAAGAGGGGAATGAATGTGTTTTATTGATTTTCAATGGGAAGTTAGAACAATTTATTTAGGGATGGTTTTCATGTAGTTTATTTACTGCGCTGATACAAAACTCTCGATCTGGCGTGTTTGAGGTCACAGTAAATAGCAAACAGAGTTCAAACTGCTTGTAAATTACCGTAATAATGCAGCACACTGACGTACAGAAACGAAAACAACTCGTAAATTGTCAAAATAATGCAGGTATAATGTTCTGCAAACACGCTCACTATTTGTAAACTGTTAAAATAATGCATTGCACAGTCTACAGACATGTTCACAACACAATTCAGTACCCTGCTGCATAGACGCCTTCACTATGAGTAAAACTGGCAAAGTAATGCACATATAACACTCTGCAAACACGCTCTCAACGCTTAAACAGCCGAAAATAATGCAGTGCACGAACACTCATTGCATGTAAAAACGCTTTCAGACTATCGTTAAGAATTTTGACAGTGACACATCAGCGAACTGTTCTCTACAGAGTTCCAAGGCGGAATGATAACAATTCTTCCTTGTAATCTTAACAGAACAGCTGGTTCCACATGTGAGATGCCTCTGGGTGCACACGTGATTACCTGGCCTCTGTGGCTGATGCATACCTTTCTAGCTGAGGGTCCAGCACTGAGCGAGATGTTTGCATAGTGGCTCCCCCTCACAGCTGCAGCTAAAAGGTTGTCAATGTTATACTGACATCACATGTCTAAGTAAATAAGAGCTAAGTCTCCCTCTAGAAAAGCGTAAAGTGTCACAGAAATAGTTAACAGTCGCTTTTGTTGTTGCTGTAGTAGCCTTCATGATGTATCAGCTTGACTGCATGGAAATTCTTGTCTTAACAAGACCTGTTCACGAACATATCTCAGAATAACGCTGAATGCATTCCTCCTGATGGTCCTAACGAGGCATGCCGTCTATCACGTGTTACTGGTCTGGAGATGTCCGAATGCACAATGGCAGATAAGGACAGCATCCCACGAGAGATGACTTGTCTGCTTCAACTTGTCTTTGAAAACTTGAATAAAGAAGACATCAATTACTCTCTTAGATATATTTCTTGCATCATAATATTAATACCGTTACATTCCACACGACTAATAGGTCAGAAACTGAAGGAATCTAACATTATAGCCTCTTTTAAGTTCAGAAACGGTTAGCATTAGGAGTAGGTGTGTTTATGTTCTATCTTACCAATACCTTCCCCGTACTGACTCCAGACACTAGAACAATACTTTAGAATTGGTAGCGTAGTTGATTTACTTAAAATGCTTGGAACTTCATCCGTTTGGAGCTCCATCATGTATAAAATCCACCTGTTCCTTCTTCTTCTTACCGTCTGCTATTACATCACAATACTTTCAAATCTACTGTTATATGCTGATAAGGGGTGATAATCTCCTCCACATGCGCACATATGGAGAAATCTTGTGCATTTGGATGGGTGTCGAACAGCAGTCACAGATTCGGCAACCTATATTCATTCACGAGATGCAGAATGTAGTGGTCTACTTCTAGGTCAGCTGAAGATTAAATCGGTAATGGTGCTGCAGGCTGGGTTGGTCAAAGACAGTGCAAGGGGATTTTTCAGTCTCTAACTTTATCCTAAGAATGCGAGAATACCATATGACTCCCATCGGCATAGAGAAATATCATAAATTACGCACTATGCTCGAAGTGCTAGAAATATGTAGATCGCTGTCTGGTATACTTTGATGAAGTATATGTTCGATAATTAACAATGAATGGACGTACTGCGAAGTCATCTATTTACATGCGTGATGGTACTCGCGAAGTAGGGGAGGGGACGGTTTAGCAATGATATTGAAACTGGAAGCAAGCTGTCGCATCATTGGTCGGTGTTGAAACTGTAAAATTGTTAAATTGTTCACACTATCAACTGTGATAATTATTATTACATCACACTGACGGTGTCTTTTCCATCCCATCCATGCAGGGTATGCTGTTGATTACCACATAATGATTGACTGACATCGCTTGTTTGAGATGGAGAAAGAGTCTAGTGATTCTTGTGAGCAACTGTGGAACCATGACCGCTTGTGATAGTAACATCTGGCGGCTTGGAAGACGATTACGTTTCTCTTTTTAAAACGCTGTGGTACCGCTCGTAAGGGAAACGTATGAGACATGTCTACCCATCGCTGATTTTCACCCAGTATTGTTTCGTATCGCTAGCAATCATTTATTGGCGAAGTATTATACATAGCGGTAGGAGATGCATGATACGTTCGCCTTGAGCCTCAGGCTTATAAAGTGTATGTGTGTGTGTGTGTGTGTGTGTGTGTGTGTGTGTGTGTGTGTGTGTGTGAGAGAGAGAGAGAGAGAGAGAGAGAGAGAGAGAGAGAGAGAGAGAGAGAGAATGTGTGCTTCCGCGCATTTCCTGTCTTTATTTAGTCGAAAGAACATCAATTGTGGTGTGTGCATCTAGCAGATGAAAGACAGGTGGAAGACACGTTTACACCCTGCAACGTCTAGTTTCTAGTTTTCTGTGACAGTTTATGGAACAGAACGTGTTAGTGTCAGTTTAGTACCTGACACAGATCTCAAAGTGGTGGCAATAAAAAACAAAATGTGTGACAGTGTACAAAGCGTGTTACAGCAGAAAACAAACAATGTTTCAACCAACGACACAGGGAGCCTCTCTTACGACTGACAGCAGGCCTGTAGTCTGTGGGATACGGGCATCATCCTGTTCCTACAGTGTGGACGTTGACACTTTATACTGGTCTGTGCAAGAAACTGCGATCACTGGCCACCTGCTCCAATGGATCAGTCCTTTTATATTTAATAGCCGCATGTGCTCGATGCCAGCATGCAGACGGTGTTTATTTTTGATATATCAGAAGAGAGAGAAAGGTGAGGCAAAAATACTATTAAGGTCTCTATCAGATGAATTTATGAAGCTTTTATAGTTCGTAAGTTTTCTCTATTGGATGGTACAGAATAATGATGATAGAATGCTGGGGTGATAGACATGAATGGACCCTGAGGGATGCAGATCTGCTTTGGACTGTAGTATCTGAATGATGTTGAGTCTTCCTAACTTTTCCAATAAGAAACACCACTGCAATTGTTCATATTCTCTTTTATACTACCCCGTGTTGAAGGAGCGGGCTTCGATTGGCGCTGACCTTACACATCGTACAGGGTTGGCAGAGCCACGTCAACGTGTTCCCATTTCCATAGAATGATCAAAACATGGCCCTGTCGCACTAATTCAGCTTAGACTGTTTCTACACGGGCTGCAGAATGTGGTAGATATACCTTTCTTTAGCTTCTGCTCATTACCGACTTAAATTGGAAAGATCACATGTGCAAAGCTGCAGCGACGGCAATGCATCGTCTGAGGAGCGGTTGCAAGATGCATAGGAACTATCCAAACCACATTGGAATTTTAATGTAGCAAATGGGTTCGATAAATGTGACTCGTTTCGAGATATGAAAGTGCCAGATATATGATTCACTAGCGACTATAATCATTAAAACACTTCTCCATAGGATCCAACGCAGGTTGTGGTTGAATGGAATGACTTGATTTCTACCGGAAAGCATAGCACTAGAGATCTGAAAAGCTAGTGTACATTTCTTACGACCTCAATCAGCACACCGTCTACTGTATGTGATCATTCTCAATCAACCGTCACCTATAACCCAGTGGATATATCACAGAACCACTGACGTGGCATCGAGAAATAATGTGTTGAAAATACTGGAGAAATACTCGTCTCTAGCAGTGACATGTAGGAGTTGCAAATACTGACTTCATACCACGTTCTTTAGCCGAATCACTTTCTAAATTGGGTGATTTATTACGAGCTTACACCGTCGGTCTGTTAATATACATTCCGGCGATCGTCATCCATATTACATATCATGGTATTTGATAGTAACATAGTCGTTGTGATCGTGTTTTTATCATCTGGCGGCTTGTAAGACGGTTACGTTTTTCTTTCTAAGACACTGTGGTGCCACTCGCAAGAAAACCTTATGAGACCTGTCCACCCATCGCTGATTTTCGATCAGTATTGTTTCGTATCGCTAGCAATCAGTTATTGGTGAAGTATTATACTTAGTAGTAGGGGATGTGTGACAGGTTCGCCTTGAGCATCAGGCTTATAAAGTGTGTGTGTGTGTGTGTGTGTGTGTGTGTGTGTGTGTGTGTGTGTGTGTGTGTGTATGTGTGTATGTGTGTGCGTGTGTGCGTGTGTGTGCGAGTGTGTGTTCCGACATGTACAACGAAAATGACTATTTCAAAATGGTTCAAATGGCTCTGAGCACTATGATACTTAACATCTGAGGTCATCAGTCCCCTAGAACCTAGAACTACTTAAACCTAACTAGCCTAAGGACATCACACACATCCATGCCCGAGGAAGGATTCGAACCAGCGACCGTAGCGGCCGCGCGGCTCCAGACTGTAGCGCCTAGAACAGCTCGGCCACTCCGGCCGGCAATGACTATGTCCAGTCGTAAGGAAGGTATGGATTTTACATGGAATACTGCGATGGCCGCAAAAGGAATGAAAGATTTTTTACGTGGAAAAGTATGAAATATGTCATCTCATAAGAATGGTACAGGTATTTCTACTTCCAGAGCCACTGCCGTTAGCAGGGGGTGTTTCAGATACTTTGCTCATTATCGAATGTTGTCAAATTGAGACCGTGATCGTAATATTTAGTTGTAAGTACAGTGATAAAATATATGTGGACGGTTTCCTAAGACGACTCTGTCTGGTGTGCGAGGAGTACTTGGCGGCGGTTGCCTGTGGCGGAAATGATTCTCCGTTTCCAGCTAACGGCAGGAGCCGTCCAAATGGGGTACAGGAGTGTAGCTGACTTAACCGTGTCGCCCTCTAGATGGCTGAATAGTGAACCAATACTCACTATGTATTAGACAGCCTACATGGTCGTGTGTGTTCTTAGTGGAAATCTGAGAAGATTCAATATGGATGTGTGTCTGTACTGGACCATAATTCCCTCAAATGCAAATTGTCCGGATGACTGATTCTGCACATCTCCAGTCTTTATTTGGTTGAGAGAACATCGATTGTGGTGTGTGCGTATAGCAGGTGAAAGACAGGTGGAAGACATGTTTGCTGGGTCTCTAAACATGAGAAACACCTTAATTGACTTTGTAAATTAAAAGGCTGGTTTGGAATCTGTTATATCACCAACATTGGTATTCGCGAGTGGAAATGTCAGTTTCTTGTATTTTTTTCGACTTTTCATGTAAAGGTCTTCGCAGATGAGATAAGTTTCTAGTTACTCAGTGGTTTACAGCACGCTCCTCTTCGCCGAAGTTGCGAGTTTCCTAGAGAAATAATTTCCAGTCAACATCTTCAGGATTATATCGTGTAAGTGATATTGCTATGCAGGCAATATTCTATGTGTTTGATATCGATAGGTATCGAGAAAATGCTACGGTATTCTGGTAAACCATGAGAAAATAGTATGTTCTTGTAATCCCAGCACCTGAAGATAAGTGTTCCAATGGCTCTGAGCACAATGGGACTTAACTTCTGAGGTTATCAGTCCTCTAGAACTTAGGAACTACTTTAAACTAACTAACCTAAGGACAGCACACACATCCATGCCAGAGGCAGGATTCGAACCTGCGACCGTAGCGGTCACGCGGTTCCAGACTGTAGCGCCTAGAACCGCTCAGCCACCCCGGCCGGCCGAAGATGGGCGTAGAAAGCAAGTAGGTTGGGGCCAGAAACAGTAACGCCTTTGTGCCGGGGAAGAACTGACCCAACCTTTGTACAACAGTCTGGAAAGTGACCTCGGTCCGTTGAGGGTTCTCTGGTCACGTGTCTGTCCAGTATGTGTATGGGGGCAGATGACTTCTGACCAAAAGCTGCAGTGGATGACCTACCAAGCTTGCGGGTAACATTTAATGCTGTAAGGACTATATACGGTTCATGTGCTTATGCTGTTGTCTTCGCAGTATATGTACAAGTGTTTGATGGTCGATAGCAACATGCAGGATGCAGAAGTGATGATTTTGTAAGGCACAGGATAAGAATTGCATCTTTACTACATTGATAGGGTATGTGGTGACATATAGCCGTGTTGGAGATCGGTTTCACGATGAAATATTCAAGCTTCCGTTGTCAGTGGCAGAGCAGTGTAATTGAGGAAGTGTCTTTCCGTATTTGACGATCTGTAGGCCACTTTTGCAGGGTTTAAGTGTCAGTGTGATATGGCGATCTGTACAAAATAGTTTTGCCTCTGGAAGTCTCATCTGAGAAGAGATAAGGCGCACAGTGCTCCCACACCAGCAGCATCAGTAATTTGGCGGATAAATTCAGTAAGACTCAAGCAGAATGCTCCATTCATTCACAAAACATCCTTTGTGCTGGGACATAGGAGCCTCTACAGACCGGTATGAACAAGATGGGTGCAAGGTATCTACGGAAAGTTCTGAGAGTAAGTTACGTCTTCTTTGTGCAAGCGTTCAAAGACAAGTTGAAGCAGACCAGCCATCTCTGGCGGGATGCTGTCCCTCGTCTGCCATTGTTGCATTATAACATCTCCAGACCAGTAACACATGATGGACGGGATGCCTCGTTAGGACCATAAGGAGGAATGCATTCGGCGTTATTCTGGGATATTTTCGTAAGCAGGTCCTGTTAGGACAAGAATTTCTATGCAGTCAAGCTGAGACTGTAGACTGTGTAATGCATTATTTTGACAGTGCAAAATAGAGACTTACGTCCATCCTATCCAGCAGCCCAGAACAGGCTGAGTTCTTTTCCCGCCAATTCCAAGGAAGAGGTGGTGGTTGGATGACTTAGGTAAGTTCAAAAAATGTGTGTGAAATCTTATGGGACTTAGCTGATAAGGTCATCAGTCCCTAAGCTTACACACTACTTAACCTAAATTATCCTAAGGACAAACACACACACCCATGCCCGAGGGATGACTCGAAACTCCACTGGCACCAGCCACACAGTCTATGACAGCAGCGCCTTAGACCGCTCGGACTTAGGTTAGTGGAGGTAGCCCAAATGACCTTTTCTCCAAACAAAATTTTCTCGCTATTTTCTCTGGTTAGTAGAGGTAGCTCAAGTGGCCTATTTCAGTCAAAATTTGAAATCTCAGCATTTTGTTTGGCGGGGGAGGGGGGGTTAGGGGTGGGGAGGGGGGGAGTTAGGCTAGTGGAGGTAGCCAAAATTGACCTACTTTTCCACCAAAATTTGAACTTTTCGCCATGACATCATTGTGATGTTGCCACATCTATCGCTGCCATCTTGAATAAATCTGACAACACTGCAGTGTGTGGCGACGGTGGCCTTTTCCCACTGCTGACACCATGATCGTGTTTCACTGGTGATGCTTGTTCATGGTCTCTGCATAAGGTGCTCACATCTACCACCTCATAAATACGAGGGTCATTTCAAAAGTCCTGTACACTGTTGTAGTTACAATGCCGTGATCAAGTTGAAATTCGTGTCAGTTTTGAGCGAGACCTTAGGTGTGACGATCGTATATATATTTTATGATTCCTGTGGCTTTGTGGTGGGTAATTAAGTTTTAAAATGAAAGGCGACATTGACTCAGGTCGGATTATACATAGTGACCGACGTTCCTAATCAAAATCGGATCCCTACATGGAAAGTACCCAACGGTAATTTAAGACACTTAGAGTGAGATGTATGGGAGTAGTGTAGCGTATTGTAGCACAGTATCACAGTGGTCTGCTCCTTTCGTTGAAGGTCTGGTAAGCACTGAGGACAAACCCAGAAGTGGAAGGTCATCAACTGCAGCAGACAACGCCTCTCAGTTTATTGTTAATGACATTTGAGAAAGGATCGACAATAAACGTGTGAGGAAATTGCATATGAGGCCACAGTATCCAGTCACTTCAATTTACAGAATCCATACGCAGGAATGGTGATTATATTGAAGGCCTGTAAAGGTATTTTGTAAAATAAATCAATTTTCTTCCATTATGTCTTATAGCACGCAGAACTTTTGAAATGACCCTCGTAGTGAGTGGTGATGGCGAACACTCTAAGAAACCCCGAGCTGACCAGTGATGGCAATGGGCGACCCACTTGTTAACTCCACTGCCACTACCCTCTTTCAGGCCTCTATTGCCTTTGGACGTCGTATGGACACTGCTGGACGCTAGTACGTGGCCACCTGTCTTTAATCAGCATATACCGGAATTTCTGTCACTGTCAGAACCAACCCCAGACCAGCAGGATAAAGCGGTTTCTCAGCCGTGTGTATGGATGTCAGTTACTCCTAACTGTTATTATTCGCCTGGCTTTCGACTTTCTGTTTGATAATGTGACTTTTTTTACTACCATGGACGACACTTTGTCTGAACGCAAGAATACGGCTTTCAGATTGGGTCGAGATAGCAGAAAAGCGGGCATGCCCGATGGCCAGGTGTGTTTGCCGGCGTCAGAGTGTTCTAAGCAATAATTACGTATCAAAAGCACTTGTGAAAGCGGTGGCAAGAGTCCGAGTGACGCGAAAGGAAAGTCTTCCTTGTGCTTGGGAATTTCTGGCTGTCGAATGGATCTTCGCAAGGGATTACTTGTTTTCCTGTTGGAATGAAGTTACGTCTTTTATGGTATTTTCACTGATAAACTGAGCAAACTAAATTATTTACATTACTGAAGGAAACTCATGATACTTAACAGCAGTCTCTAAAAAAATGAAGTTTATTTCCAATGTTTCTAATTCTTTTTGTTTACGCAAATCACTGTGTGAAATCACGTATAGATATAATGACGTGAAAAAGAGATAATATGTTCTCGATGCTCTACTATGCATTTGCCTCCTTATGACCTTTCAGCCTAGTTACCCAGCCGGCTACTGGGGGACGCAGAGTTTACTGTGGAAACACGGCGCCACTTAGCATTTTTCGCATTAACAAATCATACCACATGTGAAAGAAGAGGTAAATGACAGACGTAATGCTAGTACCAAGTGGGTATCAAACCCCAGATACTGGAATTTTTCTTTTAGTACTTACCAACTTAGCCAAATTTAAAAATTCTTATGATTTTTTCTTCTTTGCACATGATATATTCCCTTTGTTGGATTGATTTTGCAACGACCTCTTAATTTTGTACAAAACTGTAATTACAAAAAAAAGTTAAAATAAAAGGACAATAATTGTTGTTTTCTATACGAAAAATCTGATCCTTTACAGGCTTTGTTATGAATATTGTGATTCCTTGGTTTTGGTTGTTGCAGTGGGATACATACATTTGTTGAATACATACATTTGATTTTTTTCTTTTTTACCATATGTCTGCCTGATCTCTTCATCATCGTATCTCCAGAGCTATTCCCAGGAAATCTGGAAAAAGTTCCTTTTATTTGGTTAAGATGCCATGGAAGTCAACCATTCCGTCACATACATGTCAGAAAGTACTAACTGATGTAATAAGCAGAGACAATTGTAAGTGGCAACTGAATGTTTGGTACACAATATACGATGAACGGATGCAGGCAGTTATATCCGAATCACTTTCTCTGCCTCCTGCGTAGTCACTAGAACTGCTGTTAGAATATAATGAAACAATTAAAATGTTCTATATTTTTTCACTACATATTCATTTTCTTGTGCTTTCATTATTACTATCTTCGTGAGCCTTACAAGATTATGCCAATATGACGACGAATTTTTTTTTATAACGTCCTTTGTCTGTCTTCCCGCTATTGCCAGTGTAAATTTGTTGTTGTTAATTGCCAAATAACCCTTAACTAGAGCCAATATGAGTTCAATTTAATTGAAATAACAGTAATATGATGGCCGTCTGAGGACCCTATCCACATAATTTTTTGCTGGTACGTCTACAATATAAGGTGGTTCATTGGGAACCACGCGATCCAGCATTTCACCCCTTCTGTAGTCGCGCGTGGTATGGGAAAGTTCTTTTTTTTCTAGACGTTACTGTTAGTGCCTTATCAAGGTTAACTGAATGATATGAGGCGTTGTTCATAACTATTGCTGAAGGTTTGGTCAAGTTTTCGATACCTCTTTGGTATCAAGTAGAGTACATACGATTCACAAACTCCAATTCTGAATGCCTTAAAAATTGACATATCTTAATTGCATTTTAATGCATCGATCAACTCAAAACAAGGAATAATGATTTATATAAATTCTCAGCTATTAATTTTACGACCACATTACCACAAGAAGTTAGTTTTCTTAGAGAAAAATAAAAGCATGTTTTAAAAAGGTCGAATGTTCATTTGAATTCACATTTGCATTACCAGCCCAGTGCGTTGCTTATATGCTAATGCGTCAGACAGACAGTTTCGTTTCATTTAATCTTGTTGCCACATGCTGTAACTTTTATGCGAGTTTAGATTGGGTTTGTTACTGATGCGCTACATTGCATATCAAACAGAAGCACGAAACATGAATTCGGCATAGTCACGGGGACAACTTCTGCTGTGGCGCATAGTGGCGTACTGCGAGTTCCGGCATATAAATTACATTTACTCCACATTGTACTAAGATATGACTCTCCTTTCACACTTAAAAACAATTTCGGTCTGATAACTGCAGTTCTTGTATAGTACTGTACAACCAAAAGTCCACTGAACGTAAACCGCTCACATTTTTCATTGCAAGCTCTCTGAACTAACTGCTGTAGATTTCTTAACTTCAAAAGACCATAATAACTGTGATGACTGAAGAGAAGCTATGATGTGATACTATAAGATGCGAAAGAATCCAAACTTTTAATCAAATAATTTATTCGATCGTGTGATAAAGAGTGTGAATCGGACGTTTTCCTTTTCAACATTTTCGTGCAGCAACTAAAATGTTTAACGCTGACTAACTCCAGCAGCATATATGCTTTTGCTTTATTTGCATAAAAATATTCGTATAGTGTCACAACGCAGAAATCATTACGTATTGGGTGCTCCTTCCCTTATCCACCCACAGCTGCGACCTGCCGACCTGATGCCTTCCCAACCCCTGCAGGTTGAGTCCGCGTCACGTGGCAAGGCTTGTGCCCGCAGCAGGCAACGCAGCAGGCACGTGGCGCCCGAGGAACAGCTGCGACTGGCTGACGTCTGGCCTGTAACCTCTCGACTTGCTTAAACGTCAATCAAAAAGTAATTTTAATAGGGGTTTTAGCGTTTGAGAACAATATCCATCAGTTGGTAATACACACGAGACGTATGGTACTCGGGGCACCGTCCTGGTGATTTTTGCTAATTAGGGGCGCATCCATTTCCATATTTTTGCAGGTTCTTTGCAGAGGAAATGTTACGGCACATGATTACAGGCACTGCTGTGTGAGTTCGGTATTAAACGTAATCTACGATTTCTTCTCAGATATCGCTAAAGGTTTTATTACTATTTCGTCCCACGTGGTTCTGACATTAGTGCTTAGAAATGTACTATGAATGGCTTCCCATATACGATTTCAACCTGTCTGTGAATGTTTGCTAAGCTTTGTGTAGTTAGATACGCTCTGAACAAAGGCTTGAGGTACATTAAGTGATCTAAAATATCAGGACACTTATTAATGGACATTAATATGGGTTAAGTGTACCCTTTGTCTTCAGTGTAATAAGTGGACCACACCATATAACAACGAGAAAACCTCCATATCATGACACCACCTCCCTCCTACTTCACTTTTGGCCCTACTCAGGACGGCAGTAACGTTCTACAGGCATTTATCCAATTCCAAAACTTCCAGGGTACATTGTGATTCATCTCAATTTCACTCGCTTCCAATCATGCTTTGCCTAATGGCGTCGCTCTTTACACCACCTCAAGCGTCGCTTAACACTGGCTACAGGAATTTGTGACTTATGAGGGGCTGCTCCATCATTGTACCTCGTCCATTTTAACTCCCTACGCACACTCATTGTACTAGGTGGATCGCTGGAAACACATTGGAAATCACTGTTGATTCCTTCGCCGGTTTAATGCGATTTTTTACAGTTACCATCCCTAATACTCGATGGTTCTTGTCCGTTAGTACATGAGGTGTGCCTGATCTTGGTTTAGCTGTAGTTGTTAATCTGCGCCGGCCGCGGTGGTCTCGCGGTTCTAGGCGCACAGTCCGGAACCGTGAGACTGCTACGGTCGCAGGTTCGAATCCTGCCTCGGGCATGGATGTGTGTGATGTCCTTAGGTTAGTTAGGTTTAAGTAGTTCTAAGTTCTAGGGGACTGATGACCACAGCAGTTGAGTCCCATAGTGCTCAGAGCCATTTTTTTGTTAATCTGCGTTTCCACTTCACAGTTCCTTCACCAACAGTCCACTTGGACAGCTTTAGAAGAGTTTAAATGTGCCTGATGGATCTGTTGACATCCAGGAACATGTCCGAAGTTACTGACTTCTCCTGGCCGACCCATTCTGCTTTTACTGCTTCTCGACTGACAACCCAATACTTCCTGCCTTCTTTTAAACTGTCGGATCCGCCTCTGCCGTCCGTGGTGGCCGAGCGGTTCTAGGCGCTTCAGTCTGGAACCGCGAGACTGTTACAGTCGCTGGTTCGAATTCTGTCTCGGGCATGGATGTGTTTGATGTCCTTAGGTTTAGTTGAGTTTAAGTAGTTCTAAGTTCTAGGGGGCTGATGACCTCAGGTGTTAAGTCCCATAATGCTCAGAGGCATTTGAACCAATTTGATCCGCCTCTCGTGACATCTAGTTGTCAATTCAAATGGTTCAAATGGCTCTGAGCACCATGGGACTTAACATATGAGCTCATCAGTCCCCTAGAACTCAGAACTACTAACTAACCTAAGGACATCACACACATCCATGCCCGAGGCAGGATTCGAACCTGCGACTGTAGCGGTCGCACGGTTCCGGACTGAAGCGCCTAGAACTGCTCGGCCACAGCGGCCGGCAGTTGTCAATTCTGCGTTACATAGTGGTGCCGGGCACTTTTGGTGAGGTAGTGTATTTTCACCGTTGATAGTTAAGCTGTTTCTCGTCGACAGTTTCCCGCTGACAGAAATGCATTCGAGATAATTTAAGTTGAGATAATCTGGCTGACGTCAGCGAGTACCCGGATGTCTAGAGGACGAAAACATTGGAAGAACCTTATGCATATTGTGTCTTATTGCGTATTGATGATGTTGATAATCTGTTTGAAATAAACAGTGAACTATGTAAGCACGGGATGTGCAGTCCGAATCCGCCTGTCGTACATGGCGTGACTCTCGTTGCAAAGGAAATTTTAAATATATTTAAGCATCTCATATACTTTGCAACAACAGACATAATGTCTTATGGGATAACAGCAATCAGTGATTTTATAATGTTACTTAAAAACCGTCTTGATTGCAAATTTTTTTTATTCATATGACCGGTTTCGGTTCATTCAGAACCATCTTCAGATCTGATATTTCAGTTACAGGAGTAACCAGTCCAAATCCAGCAATTTTCACATGCTACGTCACATACGTGAGGGTCACGCCATGTACGACAGGCGGATTCGGACTGCACATCCCGTGCTTACATAGTTCACTGTTTATTTCAAACAGATTATCAACATCATCAATACGCAATAAGACACAACATGCATAAAAAAAATTGCAATCAAGACGGTTTTTAAGTAACATTACATCTCATATACAATGACGATGCCACTAAAATCTGCTTAGCAGTGGGGTCTGATATTGATAAAACGGCTGCTACGTGCTACACTCTTGGCACCATACACGTGTTGATGTAATACTCATACCGTAGGCCGTCTAACTCTATAATATGTTGCTCACGTAGGGAGGCGTTAATGAGTTGAGCCAGGAACTCCAATTACTTCTTACCGTGTCTCGTAGCCTTGGCGTGATATGCATTGCCAATTGGAACCAGCTTTCCTCCGGCGGAAGCCAAAGTTGCCTTATGATATTTGTTGAATCGAAAGAATTCAGGACTGCTGATTTATGAGCATTTAATAATGCCCCACTGATTTTATGGTAGTCATCTATTAGGCTCTAAGGAAAAATAAATAGATAAAAAATAAAATTAAACGACCCACCACGAAGGAATTGCCCGAAAGGGACGGTAATAGGTAGATGTGATGTAGAAGAGCAGATAAACAAATGATTATAATTTTAGAAAAAAAATGGATAATTTATTCGAGAGAAAGAGCCTCACAAATTGAGCAAGTCAATAAGGCATTGGTCCACCTCTGGCCCTTATGCAGGTAGTTATTCGGCTTGGCATTGATTGATAGAGGGATAGCATGCCAAATTCTGACCAACAGGCGCGTTAGATGGTCAAAATCCCAAGGTGGATGGAGGGCCCTGCCTAAATGCTCCATACGTTCTCAATCGGGGAGAGATCCTGCGACCTTGCTGGCCAAGGTAGGGTATGGCGAACACGAAGACAAGCAGTACAAACTCTCGTCGCGTGCTGGCGGGCATTATCTTGCTGAAATGTAAACCCAGGATGGTTTGCCACGAAGGATAAAAAAAAACGGGGCGTAGAATATCGTCGACGTACAATTGTGTTTTAAAGGTGACACGGAAGACAAACAAATGGGTCCTACTTTGAAAAGAAATGACACGCCAGACCATCACTCCTGGTTGTTGGGCAGTATGGTGAGTGGCAGTTAAGTGGGTAACCCACCGCTATCCTGGGCTTCTCTAGACATGTTTTCGGCTTGGAATCTCATTGACTGTAGTAGAATTATATAGTGTCACGTCCCGCTTCGAGCTGAGCACCAAAGACAGCGAACTTCTTGAACACATCTTGGATATCAATTTCCTAATTTCACAGATAACTTTCAGAGAGTACTTTAGAATCGAATCAGGAAAGTGAATCCACAGAAAGAACGAGCAACAAAAAAACTGGCTTCACAAACGGATATTATTCCTCTATTTTACACGCTCGTACGGCCCTAGATTGCAGGCCAGTGTTCACAGTCTTACTTCTTAGGGAAATATTGATAAGTGTGAGTACACACTTTGATTTTGTTGTTGCTGTGGTCTTCAGTCCGATGACTGGTTTGGTGCAGCTCTCTTTGCTACTCTATCTTGCACAAGCCTCCATCTCCGAATAACTACTGCAACATACATCCCTGAACTTTATTACTTTATTCATCTCGCGGTTTCCCTCTACAATTTTCACGCCCCACATCTCCCTCCAATGCTAAATTTATGATTCCTTGGTGTCTCAGGATGTGCCTCATCAATAGAGCCCTTCTTTTATTTAAGTTGTGCCACAAATTCCTTTTCTCCCCAGTAATATTCAGTACCTCCTCATTAGCTACGCAATCTACCCATCTTCAGCATTCAAAATCTCCCACACTCATCTTGTCTGAATTGATTATCATACATGCTTCACTTCCATGTAAGACTACACTCCAGACAAATACCTTCAGCCTAACATTTAAATTTATGTTAGATGCGCACCAATTCTCCAGAAATGTTTTTCTTACCATTCCCGGTCTACATTTTATAACCTCTCTAGTTCGACCATCATTAACTATTTTAATGCCCAAATAGCAAAACACGTATAATACTTTAAGTGTATCATTTTCTAATCTAAGGCCCTCAGTATCGACTGATTTAATTAGACTACATTCCATTGCCCTTGTTTTGTTTATTTTGATGTTCATCTTATATCCTCCTTTCAAAACACTGGCCAATACGTTCAACTGTCATCCAAGACCTTTGTTTTCTCGTGCAGAATTATGATGTTATTTGCAAATCTGAAAATTTTTAATTAGTCTCTCCGAACTTTACTTCTTTTCCCAAATTTTTCTTTGGTGTCCTTTACTGCTTGCTCAATGTGCAGAATGAATAACATCGGGGATAGGCTATAATCCTTTCTCACTCCCTTCTCAACCACTGCTTCCTTTTCATGGCCTTTGACTCATATAACTGCCTTCTTGTTTTCGTACAAGTTGCGAATAACTTCCCTCTCCCTGTGTTTTAACCCGGATACATTCAGAATTTCAAAGAGTACATTTCAACGAACATTGTCAAAAGCTTTCTGTAAGTCTAAAATGCTACTAAAGTAGGTTTGGTTTTCGTCAGCATATCTTCTAAGAGAAGTCATAAGGTCAATATTACCTTGCTTGTTCCTACATTCCTCCGAAAATCAAACTCCTCTTCCGCGAGGTCGGTTTCTACCAGTTTCTCTATACTTCTGTATATAATTTGTTTTAGTATTTTGCAACCACAACTTATTAAACTGGTAGTTAGGTAATATTCACATCTGTCAGCACCTGCATCATTTGGAACTGGAATTATTGTATTCTTCTCGAAGTCTGAGGGCATTTCGCCTGTCTCATACACCTTGCACACCAGGTAGAATAGTTCGGTCGTGGGTGGCTCTCTCAAGGATATCAGTACTTCAAGGAGAATTTCGTCTACGCTGGAGAATGTCTGCAAATGGTCTCCAAGTAGTCGAAAATAACCATATACAGTCAATGATCGATTCAGTTGGACAGAGGACCCAGTTCAGTACATGTAAACACAGCGAACACCATTACGGAGCCACCACCAGTTTGCACATTGGCTTGTTGACAACTTGGTCCATGGCTTCGTGGGAACTGCGCTACGCTCGATGCCTACCGCCAGCTCTTACCAACTGAAGCCTGGCCTCTTCTGACCAGGTCACGGTTTTACAGTCGTCTAGGGCCCAAGCGATATGATCACGAGCGCAGGAGAGGCGTTAGCAAAAGCACTCGAGTCGGTCGACTGCTGTCAAAGCCCATTAACGCTAACTTTCACCGCACTGGCCTAACACATGTGTTTGCCGTACGTCTCACATTGATTTCTGAGCTTGTATAAAATGCATGTTTGACCATCAGCCACATTTATCTTTTCAGTACTGCTCTGTGTACACTTGTTATTAGTATGTTTACTTCTAAATGTCCTGTGTCGTATATTGATATTCATGACACGCTCTACACATTATTAAGTAATAACAAATGTAACGTTGTGGCTTAAACCATTTTAACCCTTACCCGTGAAGATGATCCATGACTAAAACAGGTCGAGTTTTTGGGTTTAAAATGAAAGCGGCTGATGGTCAAACACGCATTTTGTACATTCATCATTTGGATTTGCAGCTCATTGTGTTTAACGTGTTTGCAGTTAAAATTGTAGGAATGAAGGTCCGCCAGTTATGCAAAACACCGTTTTTTCCAAGATTCCAAACATGTTTCTGCACCCCTGTGTCATAATCAGTGGGATTACGTTTTATTTAATCTTTACAGTTGGTGTGCATGATTTTTCAGGACCATTTGTGTATTATTTATTACAAGTAGCTTGTCATGTTTTCGTGTGGCAAGCCCTTTTATTCTTAGCATCACGGTGAGGTGTCGTGATGCACACATAAATATAACACGTATTTTCACAAAAAATATGGTCGTAAAAACACTTTGCACTTCACCAAAACACAGTGTAATTGTGGTTGTTGTGTGTGCCAGCCCAGTCAGTGAACACTGATGGTGGCATAGTGGTGCTGAAACATGGTTGGGTACTTGGAAAAAATGGTGTTTTGCATAACTGGCGGACCTTGCATCCTACAATTTTATACTTAGCTTGACGGCTGTTGATAATCACCATCCAAAATTTTCTGAAGTTATTTCACGCAGCGTTGCTTGTCTGTTAGAACTGGTAATTCTACACAAACGCCGCTGCTCTCGATCATTGACATCTACATCTACACTCCGCAAGCCACCCAACGGTGTGTGGCGGAGGGCACTTTACGTGCCACTGTCATTACCTCCCTTTTCTGTTCCAGTCTTGTATGGTTTGCGGGAACAACGACTGTCTGAAAGACTCCGTGCGCGCTCGAATCTCTCTAATTTTACATTCGTGACTTCCTCGGGAGGTATAAGTAGGGGGAAGCAATATATTCGATACCTCAACCAGAAACGCACCCTCTCGAAACCTGGACAGCAAGCTACACCCCGATGCAGAGTGCCTCTCTTGCAGAGTCTGCCACTTGAGTTTGCTAAACATCTCCGTAACGCTATCACGCTTACCAAATAACCCTGTGACGAAACGCGCCGCTCTTCTTTGGATCTTCTCTATCTCCTCCGTCAACCCGATCTGGTACGGATCCCACACTGATGAGCAATACTCAAGTATAGGTCGAACGAGTGTTTTGTAAGCCACCTCCTTTGTTGACGGACTACATTTTCTAAGGACTCTCCCAATGAATCTCAACCTGGTACCCGCCTTACCAACAATTAATTTTATATGATCATTCCACTTCAAATCGTTCCGCACGCATACTCCCAGATATTTTACAGAAGTAACTGCTACCAGTGTTTGTTCCGCTATCATATAATCATACAATAAACGATCCTTCTTTTTTATGTATTCGCAGTACATTACATTTGTCTATGGTAAGGGTCAGTTGCCACTCCCTACACCAAGTGCCTATCCGCTGCAGATCTTCCTGCATTTCGCTACAATTTTCTAATGCTGCAACTTCTCTGTATACTACAGCATCATCCGCGAAAAGCCGCATGGAACTTCCGACACTATCTACTAGGTCATTTATATATATTGTGAAAAGCAATGGTCCCATAACACTCCCCTTTGGCACGCCAGAGGTTACTTTAACGTCTGTAGACGTCTCTCCATTGATAACAACATGCTGTGTTCCGTTTGCTAAAAACTCTTCAATCCAGCCACACAGCTGGTCTGATATTCCGTAGGCTCTTACTTTGTTTATCAGGCGACAGTGCGGAACTGTATCGAACGCCTTCCGGAAGTCAAGGAAACTAGCATCTACCTGGGAGCCTGTATCTAATATTTTCTGGGACTCATGAACAAATACAGCGAGTTGGGTCTCACACGATCGCTGTTTCCGGAATCCATGTTGATTCCTACAGATTAGATTCTGGGTTTCCTAAAACGACATGATACTCGAGCAAAAAACATGTTCTAAAATTCTACAACAGATCGACGTCAGAGATACAGGTCTATAGTTTCGCGCATCTGCTCGACGACCCTTCTTGAAGACTGTGACTACCTGTGCTCTTTTCCAATCATTTGGAACCTTCCGTTCCTCTAGAGACTTGCGGTACACGGCTGTTAGAAGGGGGGCAAGTACTTTCGCGTACTCTGTGTAGAATCGAATTGGTATCCCGTCAGGTCAAGTGGACTTTCCTCTGTTAAGTGATTCCAGTTGCTTTTCTATTCCTTGGACACTTACTTCTATGTCAGCCATTTTTTCGTTTATGCGAGGATTTAGAGAAGAAACTGCAGTGCGGTCTTCCTCTGTGAAACAGCTTTGGAAAAAGGTGTTTAGTATTTCAGCTTTACGCGTTTCATCCTCTGTTTCAATGCCATCATCGTTCCGGAGTGTCTGGATATGCTGTTTCGAGCCACTTACTGATTTAATGTAAGACCAGAACTTCCTAGGATTTTCTGTCAAGTCGGTACATAGAATTTTACTTTCGAATTTACTGAACGCTTCACGCATAGCCCTCTTTACGCTAACTTTGATATCGTTTAGGTTCTGTTTGTCTGAGAGGTTTGGGCTGCGTTTAAGCTTGGAGTGAAGCTCTCTTTGCTTTCGTAGTAGTTTTCTAACTTTGTTGTTGAACCACGGTGGGTTTTTCCCGTCCCTCACAGTTTTACTCGACACGTACCTGTCTAAAACGCATTTTGCAATTGCCTTAAACTTTTTCCATAAACACTCAACATTGTCAGTGTCGGAACAGAACTTTTCGTTTTGATCTGTTAGGTAGTCTGAAATCTGCCTTCTATTACCCTTGCTAAACAGATAAAGCTTCCTCCCTTTTTTTCTATTCCTATTAACTTCCGTATTCAGGGATGGTGCAACGGCCTTATGATCACCTTTTCCCAGTTCTGCACTTACAGAGTCGAAAAGTTCTGGTCTGTTTGTTATCAGTAGGTCCAAGATGTTATCTCCACGAGTCGGTTCTCTGTTTAATTGCTCGAAGTAATTTTCGGACAGTTCACTCAGTACAATGTCACTCGCACTCAGTACAATGTCACTCGATGCTCTGTCCCTACCACCTGTCCTAAACATCTGAGTGTCCACGTCTATATCTAGTAAATTGAAATCTCCACCTAAGACTATAATATGCTGAGAAAATTTATGTGAAATGTATTCCAAATTTTCTCTCAGTTGTTCTGCCACTAATGCTGCTGAGTCGGGAGGTCGGTAAAAGGAGCCAATTATCAACCTAGCTCGGTTGTTGAGTGTAACCTCCACCCATAATATTTCACAGGAACTATCCACTTCTACTTCACTACAGGATATACTACTACTAACAGCGACAAACACGCCACCACCGGTTGCATGCAATCTATCCTTTCTAAACACCGTCTGTGTCTTTGTAAAAATTTCGGCTGAATGTATTTCTGGATTCAGCCAGCTTTCTGTACCTATAACGATTTCAGCTTCGGTGCTTTCTATCAGCGCTTGAAGTTCCGGTACTTTACCAACACAGCTACGACAGTTTACAATTACAATACCGATTGCTGCTTGGTCTCCGCATGTCCTGACTTTGCCCCGCACCCTTTGAGGCTGTTGCCTTTTCTGTACTTGCCCGAGGCCATCTAACCTAAAAAAAAAAAAAAAACCGCCAAGTACACGCCACACAACCCCTGCTACCCGTGTAGCCGCTTGCTGCGTGTAGTGGACTCCTGACTTTTCCAGCGGAACCTGAAACCCCACCACCCTATGGCGCAAGTCGAGGAATCTGCAGCCAACACGGTCGCAGAACCGTCTCAGCCTCTGATTCAGACCCCCCACTCGGCTCTGTACCAAAGGTCCGCAGTCAGTCCTGTCGACGATGCTGCAGATGGTGAGCTCTGCTTTCATCCTGCTAGCGAGACTGGCAGTCTTCACCAAATGAAAATGGTTCAAATGGCCCTGAGCACTACGGGACTCAACTGCTGTGGTCATTAGTCCCCTAGAACATAGAACTACTTAAACCTAACTAACCTAAGGAGATTACACACATCCATGCCTGAGGCAGGATTCTAACCTGCGACCGTAGCAGTTGCACGGTTCCGGACTGCGCGCCTAGAACCGCGAGACCACCGCGGCCGGCAAAATGGCTCTGAGCACTATGGAACTTAACATCTACGGTCGTCAGTCCCCTAGAACTTAGAACTACTTAAACCTAACTAACCTAAGGAAATCACACAACACCCAGCCATCACGAGGCAGAGAAAATCCCTGACCCCGCCGGGAATCGAACCCGGTAACCGGGGCGTGGGAAGCGAGAACGCTACCGCACGACCACGAGATGCGGACTTTCACCAAATCAGATAGCCGCCGGAAGCCAGAGAGGATTTCCCCCGATCCATAGCGACACACATCATTGGTGCCGACGTGAGCTACCACCTGCAGATGGGTGCACCCTGTACCCTTCATGGCATCAGGCAGGACCCTTTCCACATCTGGATGACTCCCCCCGGTATGCACACGGAGTGCACATCGGTTTTCTTCCCCTCTCTTGCTGCCATATCTCTAAGGGGCCCCATTACGCGCCTGACGTTGAAGCTCCCAACTACCAGTAAGCCCACCCTCTGCGACTGCCTGGATCTTGCAGACTGAAGGGAAACCTCTGGAACAGGACAAGCAGCCATCTCCGGCCGAAGATCAGTATCAGCCGGAGACAGAGCCTGAAACCGGTTCGTGAGACAAACTGGAGAGGCCTTCCGTTCAGCCCTCCGGAATGTCTTTCGCCCCCTGCCACACCTCGAGACGACCTCCCACTCTACCACAGGTGAGGGATCTGCCTCAATGTGGGCAGTATCCCGGGCAGTCACAGTGGTAGTCCGATCGGGGGATGCGTGGGACGAGCTGGCCGTCCCCGACAAACCCCCATCCGAACCCCCCACAGTGATGCCCATTGGCAACAGCCTCAAGCTGTGTGACCGAAGCCAACTCTGCCTGAAGCTGGGAGCGGAGGGATGCCAACTCAGCCTGCATCCGAACACAGCAGTTGCAGTCCCTGTCCATGCTAAAAACTGTTGTGCAAAGAACGTCTGAATTAATCTACAGAGATCACAAACAAATCGACACAAAATTTGAACGGTTATTAAATACAAGATTGTGTAGTAAATGCAGTAATGCTACTACTTGCGCACTGCTGACACACTGCTTGGCGGTGGAAGGGGACTACGTGATTTTACACTATTCAGGTACTAAAACGCGATGCTACAACTCTCAAATACTATAATACGCCCGAAATTTATGAATTAAAAAATGCAAGTACCAAAAACACGTAAAGAAATTAAGAATTAAGTTATGTAACAAATGATTGAGCTAGGAGTATACAACTTTCTGCTGGCAGCTGCTTATCCAACGGCGGCAGGGTGCACACTGGCTGTGACCAACCGACACTGGCCTTTCAAAACAAAAACAGAAGACAGACGACTACGCGAATTTTCACTATTCGGGTACTAAAACGCGATGCTACAGCTCTCAAATACTATAATACGCCCGAAATTTATGAATTAAACAATGCAAGTACCAAAAACACGCAAAGAAATTAAGAATTAAGTTATGTAACAAATGATTGAGCTAGGAGTATACAACTTTCTGCTGGCAGCTGCTTATCCAACGGCGGCAGGGAGCCTTCGGCCACTCCGTGTCCGTTGTGAGAGGTAATGCCTGAAATCTAGTATTCTCGGTACATTCTTGACACTGTGAATCTGGAAATATTGAATTCCCTAACGATTTCTGAAATGGAATATCCCGTACGTCTAGCTCCAACTACCACTCCGCGTTCAAAGTCTGTTGATTCCCGTCGTGAAGCCATAATTTCGCTGGACACCTTTTCACATGAACCACCTGAGTGTAATTGACAGCTCCGCCTATACACTGCCCTTTTATCCCTTGTGTACGCATACTACCGCCATCTGTATATGTGCATATCGCTATCTCCTGACTTTTACCACCCCAATCTATAATACGTCTCAAAGTTTCCAGTGTCACCAGGTCTCTTCCAGGCGTACAGCTTTCTTTCATGATTCTTAAACCAAGTGTTAGCAATGATTAATTCGTGCTCTGTATGCCACCAAGCGGCCTCTTCTTTCATTCCTTTCCTCCAGTCAATATTCTGCTACTACTCTTTCTTTGCTTAGTACTGAATTCCAATTCCCAATTACTACTAATTTGTCTCTCCCTTAACTATCTGAATAGTTTCTTTCATCTTATCATAAATTCTTTCAACTTTTTCATCAGCTGTGGGGCTAGTAAGTACCTGGTGATCAAAAAGTCAGTATAAATTTGAAAACTGAATAAATCACGGAATAATGTCGATAGAGAGATACAAATTGACACACATTCTTGGAATGACATGGGGTTTTATTAGAGCCAAAAAAATACAAAAGTTCAAAAAATGTCCGACAGATGGCGCTTCATCTGATCAGAATAGAAACAATTAGCATAACAAAGTAAGACAAAGCAAAGATGATGTTCTTTACAGGAAATGCTCAATATGTCCACCATCATTCCTCAACAATAGCTGTAGTCGAGGAACAATGTTGTGAACAGCACTGTAAAGCATATCCAGAGTTATGGTGAGGCATTGGCGTCGGATGTTGTCTTTCAGCATCCCTAGAGATGTCGGTCGATGACGATACACTTGCGACTTCAGGTAACCCCAAAGCCAATAATGGCACGGACTGAGGTCTGGGGACCTGGGAGGCCAAGCCTGACGAAAGTGGCGGCTGAGCACACGATCACCACCAAACGACGCGCGCAAGAGATCTTTCACGCGTCTAGCAATATGGGGTGGAGCGCCATCCTGCATAAACATCGTACCTTCCAGCAGGTGTTTATCAGCCAGGCTCGGGATGATGCGATTCTGTAACATATCGGCGTACCTCTCACCCATCACGGTAGCAGTTTTGCTGTCCAGCGCCATCTGTAGGACATTTTGTGAACCTTTTTTTTTTGGTTCTAATAAAACCCTATGACATTCCAAGCATGTGCGTCAATTTTTACCTCTCTATCTACATTATTCCGTGGTTTATTCAGTTTTCAAATTTATACTGATTTTTTGATCACCCAGTATATAAACTTGTAATACTGTGTATGTGTTGGGTTCCTATCTGTTTTGCCTACGGTAAAGTTTCACTGTGCTGTTCATAGTAGATTTCCTATTTTCGTATTCATTATTAGACCTACTTTCCCAATGTTCCTGTTCCTCTTGCGATCGAACTTCAATAATTCACGTTACATCTAACTTCAACCCGTCTATTTCCCTTCTCAAATTTTTCTACGTACCTGCCCGGTTAAGAGATGTAACATTCCACCCTTAGAGTGGCAGTTCTGCTTTTCTTGATGACATTCTCCTGAGTGTTCCCCGCCCATAGATCCGAATGGGCGACTACTGTAGCACCAGAATATTTTACCCAAGATGTTGCAAACATCATTTTTCCATACAGTAGTGCTTCTTGGCCCCGGGGAAAATAACGGCTGTTGTTGCTCTTGTTTTCAGTCGTTCGCGGTAGCAGCATAGTTAAGACGATATTGGCGAACGTTAGAAAACCAGGTCAGTTGTCCCTTTAACTACTGAGAAGGCTGCTGCGTATCTTCAGGAACCACATACTTTTTCGATTTTATGTTGGATAAATTACGACGTTATCGAGTTTTCGATAGTTTGTTGTTATTATAGTTATTGAATTAATTGCATGACACATCAAAATTTTTAGACATAAGCTTTTCATAGGCTGTATTTTTATGAATTGTAATTTCTTGGACTTGATGCTAAAGCAATGTACTGTTAATTGATGTAACAAATTATTATTATTATTATTATTGCTACTGTTATTACATTAAAATATTTTGTATGTTTTAAGGGAAGTAAAAAACATTATTGTTATGTTAAAACATTTAATATGTATTTAGTGTTGTTGTTTTGAAATCGTGCACATACGTGTCATATTAAAAAAAGGGGCGCGACCAGGTTATATTTGTGTGGAGAGAGAAACAGAGACAATAACAGACTGTGACGTTTTCACGCAGCCGTCAGCCGTTGGTCGGTATACGGAATTTTAGGTCGCTCCAGAGGGAAAGTTAATCAAAACGCAAAGCTGCAATGCAAGGGCTGCAATGTACTTACAGTTATGCACAGCTTGTTGCACGCTGGGATGAAGACTTCGTTGTCACCAAACATCGTAAGCCGACAGCTGACCAGGCGACACCAGGGAAACGCGTCCTCTCCGCACGGCAGCCCGCAGGGAACTAATAGGTACCAGGGGCTCCTGTGAAAGTGCGGGCAAGGGTCTGAATGAGGCGGAAGGGAACTCACCCTCGAGTTGCGGAATTCGTAGCACCCGAGGGGTGCGGCGCCTCAGATGTCTTGTTTTCCTGCGAGAATCAAGCGACACGTGTCCTTGCATAATCCTTGAAAAACAGAGTACACCTAATCTCTTTGTATTTATGAGACAAACTCATTGGAGCTTCACAACTTGACTAATATGTTTTTAAATTAAGGACAGCCAGTGAAGTTAATTAATGGTCTCAAAATCACTAATAAACTTACCGTGAGCAAACGAGTATGGATAGACGAATGTGGAAAAAGAAGGTGTCTTTGAGCGGAAGATTGGTTTTAAGACTGCAGTGCTTTGCTAAGGATCATCCCTGTCTTCCTTTGATTTTTGACCTAAAGGAGAATATAAAGCTTAAAGTGGTCTTCAAACAACGGCGCAACTTAGTATTTTTCACATTAATAAATCATATTAGAGCTGACAGAAGCGGTATAAGACAGACGAAATCCTACGGCACACTGGGGAACAAATCTCGGACATTAGAATCGTATTCATCAAGCTGAGTGAACTGCTTTCAGAACACCATTATTCCGAAAAAAATTGTGGAAGCAGAGTTTCTGGATTTGGTTTTGTCATTGTAAGAACTTTGTTACTTGTCAACAAGTTACAGCCAACAATAAAAGATATAGTGATCTTTTCACTCAAACGGACAGCATTTTTAGCTGTAATTAGACTTGTTACAGCTTACAAATTTTGACAAGTATTGACATACCTATAAAATGCTCCCTGCCGCCGTTAGATAAGCAGCTGCCAGCAGCAAGTCGGATACCCCTAGCTTACTTATTTGTTACATTGTTTAATTCTTAATTTCTTTGCGTGTTTTTGGGCACTTGCATTGTTTAATTCATAAATTTCGGGCGTATTATAGTATTTGAGAGTTGTAGCATCGCGCTTTAGTGTTTACTTCGTAGATTCTTACTTAAATTGCGTGTGAGTTTCGTATAGGAGGTGTAATTTCGAGTTTTAGTTACTGTAGTCGTCAATTCAGTCGATGATAAATTCTTCTCGGGTTGACAGCCGAGTCAATGCGTTGTTCTCCAGCAACGTTTCAGCAAGTTTCCTACTTGCCATCTTTAGGCGAAGTAAGAAACTTGCTGAAACGTTGCTGGAGAACAACGCATTGACTCGGCTGTCAACCCGAGAAGAATTTATCATCAAGATTCGCCGAGAAAGCCTGCATTCTCATGTAGCGCAATCATTAGGCATTTGCACAGGTTAGTTAATACATTCTTTGCGTGTTTCGCTTGCGTTATCTAGGCACGGACTCGTGTTTCAGTAACTGTTGTTCAACATCGATTAGAATGGACAGGGACTGCGATTGCTGTGTTCGGATAAGGGCTGAGTTGGCATCCCTTCGCTCACAGCTGCAAGCGGCGCTAACTTCGGTCGCGCAACTTGAGGCTGTTGCCAATGGGCACCACTGTGGGGAACCGGACTTGGGTATCACGTGGATGTCAAACTCGTCCCGTCTGTCCCCAGATCGGTCTGCCGCTGTGGTTGCCCCGGTTGCTGCCCGCAGTGGGGCTGAGCCCTGGCCTGTGGTTGATTGGGAGGTCGTTCCAAGGCGTGGCAGGCAGCGAAAGGCGTCCCCAGAGGCTGATCAGAAAGCCTCCCCGGTGCGTCTGACAAACCGGTTTCAGGCACTGTCTCTGGCTGAGCCAGATGCAGCTGGCTGCCCTGTTTCAGAGGATCATTCTCAGCCTTCAAGGTCCGGGCAATCGCAGAGGGTGGGCTTATTGATAGTTGGGAGCTCCAATGTTAGGCGCGTAATGCGGCCCCTTAGGGATATGGTGGCTAAGGAGGGGAAGAAATACAGTGTGCACTCCGTGTGCATTCCGGGAGGAGTCATTCCTGATGTGGAAAGGGTCCTACCGGATGCCATGAAGAGCACAGGGTGCAGCCAGCTGCTGGTGGTGGCACATGTCGGCACTAATGACGTGTGTCGCTTTGGACCTGAGGAAATTCTCTCTGGATTCCAGCGGCTATCTGATTTGGTGAAGGCTGCCGGTCTTGCTTACGAGACGAAGGCAGAGCTCACCATCTGCAGCATCGTCGACAGAACCGGCTGCGGACCGTTGGTGCAGAGCCGGGTGGAGGGTCTGAATCAGAGGCTCAGACGGTTTTGCGACCGTGTTGGCTGCAGGGTTTCAGAAAACATCGCTCTTGTGCAACGCAGCTAGCTCTTTATTCGCACGAAGTAATGGCCGCTATCGACAGGGGCTCTCAAGTTGATTCCGTATTTCTGGATTTCCGGAAAACTTTTGATACCGTTCCTCACAAGCGACTTCTAATCAAGCTGCGGGCCTATGGGGTATCGTCTCAGTTGTGCGACTGGATTCGTGATTTCCTGTCAGGAAGGTCGCAGTTCGTAGTAATAGACGGCAAACCATCGAGTGAAACAGAAGTGATATCAAGTGTTCCCCAGGGAAGCGTCCTGGGACCTCTGCTGTTCCTGATCTATATAAATGTGCTGGGTGACAATCTGAGCAGTTATCTTAGGTTGTTCGCAGATGATGCTGTAATTTACCGTCTAGTAAGGTCATCCGAAGACCAGTATCAGTTGCAAAGCGATTTAGAAAAGATTGCTGTATGGTGTGGCAGGTAGCAGTTGACGCTAAATAACGAAAAGTGCGAGGTGATCCACATGAG
Source organism: Schistocerca gregaria (assembly GCF_023897955.1). Lineage (NCBI taxonomy): Eukaryota > Metazoa > Arthropoda > Insecta > Orthoptera > Acrididae > Schistocerca > Schistocerca gregaria. Next base: position 503,401,463 of record NC_064931.1, on the reverse strand, counting down.
TTCCAAACGAAATCCGTTGGAATTCGATTACTCGATAAATAGTACAATTCTCAAGGCTGTCAATTCAACTAAATACCTGGGTGTTAAAATTACGAACAACTTCAGTTGGAAAGACCACATAGATAATATTGTAGGGAAGGCGAGCCAAAGGTTGCGTTTCATTGGCAGGACACTTAGAAGATGCAACAAGTCCACTAAAGAGACAGTTTACACTACACTCGTTCGTCCTCTGTTAGAATATTGCTGCGCGGTGTGGGATCCTTACCAGGTGGGATTGACGGAGGACATCGAAAGGGTGCAAAAAAGGGCAGCTCGTTTTGTATTATCACGTAATAGGGGAGAGAGTGTGGCAGATATGATACGCGAATTGGGATGGAAGTTATTACAGCAAAGATGTTTTTCGTCGCGGCGAGATCTTTTTACGAAATTTCAGTCACCAACTTTCTCTTCCGAATGCGAAAATATTTTGTTGAGCCCATCAAAATAAAATAAGAGAAATCAGAGCTCGAACAGAAAGGTTTAGGTGTTCGTTTTTCCCGCGCGCTGTTAGGGAGTGGAATGGTAGAGAGATAGTATGATTGTGGTTCGATGAACCCTCTGACAAGCACTTAAATGTGAATTGCAGAGTAGTCATGTAGATGTAGATGTAGAAAAGAGCGAGGAAACTGAATTCTTTACATATTTATCGTAATGAAACAAAATCAAAAAATGAAAAATGAAACTGCAGGGGAAGGAAAAGGTTTTCAATCTGGGTAATGTAGAAATCAGAAGTTTTCCACGTCCGACAAGACGAATACTGGGCTGGTACCCACATACTTCCTAAGTACATGATTCATAAACATTTCACGTGGAAAGACACAAGACGCAGACAGATGTGGAACACAAATTTTGTTCCAGGGGGAGGGAGGGAGGGAGGGAGGGAGGAGAAGGCGGTCCAAGGGGTGGCTACAGGAAGGACATCGGGACACGGGACACTCTTTACCACTGATGTCGCCATATCCAGATTAACATGCTGATACCTTGTAGATACAAATGAAGAAGAAAGTAGAGTAATGTAGAAACCGGTACCTTTAAAGCACATGCTGCAGCCTACAACCTTTATGATACAACCTCTCTTAAGGGACAAGTACGGCACTATATACTTCAGTGAAACTGAAAGAAAAGTAGTAGTCATTGCTTTAACTCTGATAGCAATGTTGTGCCGTACAGAAAAACTGCAGATATTAAAATGAATCTTTCTGGTATATTTATGCTATGCGTCGGACTGGCTATTTTACTGGTGATTATCGTATCAGTTTAGTACTCCGAACACGCTTCATTGACTAACTAGACACTTCAAATCTTCAGTGAACACTGTTAAATCGATACAGAAACTCTTCGCCATTCCTCGTTTAATACGCGACCCTGGGAGAAGAGAGAGGCGGAATATCGGTTGTGGCTCTTGCCTTGAGTAGGGCCGTTAGGCGGCCTCGGATAGTGCAGGTGATAAAATCATGGAAAGCGCCCAGGATCGACTCTTCGTAGGGTAGACGGTTTTAATTTACCTGATAGCTTTATTATAGCACACATTTCGCTACAGAGCTAAGAGTTTTGTATATAAGTTGAAGAGTATTGCACAATACGCTTTAAACTGGTCTGTATTCAGCAGACTTATGAGCTATGAGCGAGACCGGCCGTGGTTCAGCAGCCGGTTAGTATGCTGTTCCGTATGCAAAGAGTTCTTCATCACAAACTTAACACGTAGCGAAAGCCTTGTTTGGCAACGTTCAACTTATTCGAATGTAATATTCTATCTACTGACACGACAAAAAACCTTAAGAAGTTTAGGTCTTGCTTTAAACCAGTAAACAGATGAAATCCTTCCGCCCAGTCACTCAGTGATTATACTTATACCGAAACGGGATATGAAACAGAGAAGCTCGAAATACTTAATTCCCTTTTGCAGCATTGTTTCACTGAGGTATATTGTACTAAGGTTCCTCTTTTCAATCATCATATTATCAATGAAATGAAGGTTGTCAAAATAGATGGTCGCGAGGAAGAAGATCAGCTAAAATCGCTGGGCGTGATGGGATGCCAATACTGGTACTCTACACTAAGTCTTTGAAACACTTTATTTCCTTTCTACCACAGTCTGCCCTAGGTCATTAGAGGAACGAAGCGTTCGTAGTGACCCAAAAAATTGGCACGACATTCCAGTTTTCAAGAAACAAAACAGGCGTACATAACCAATGGCCTATATTGTTGACGTCGATTTATTATAGCATTTTGGAACACATTTTTGCGATAGTTTGTTATGATGTTTCTTGAGGCCGAAGTCGCCTCTGTAGGAATTCCACAAACAAAAATTGTGTGAAACCTTATCCACTCAGTCCGCGTAAAGCGAAATCGAGCAAATCCAGATTGACGCAGAAGAGAAATTGTAACATTCGGTTAGCTCGAAAGAATTGTAGGAGAGGTGGCCAGATTAATTTTACCTATTGGTGCAATAACACACCAGAAATGGAGAGAAAATTTGATCCAAAATGGGATATTCAACCCGTGGTATTTATAAGTGAACGCAGGAAGTGGTTGCCAGAAGAGTTCTCAGAAACAGTAACGATAAGGCTAGTGGACGAGCGGCTGGTAGGAGAGTTCCGAGGATGGGCAGTCAAGGCACTGGAGGGATGTGATGCATTTGATGAACTCAAGATAAGATTTCGGTCCAAGGACTGGTTTAAGAAGAAGCAAAGGGAGAATTGAATTAATTTAGAAGTGCTCGAAATTACTCTACTCTAGATATTCCACGAAGGAATATTGTGAAATCTTGTGTACGATAATAGAATAGTTTGAACAGCCTGTCGGGGAAGAAGATATGATCTATGACCAATACAGGAAGCTCCCCAAGGAAATGCAGATGAGTGTGAGAGTTACTAGGTGCAAAATAATGCAATTTTTGAGCCGTGTAAATGAAGTCGATGACCGGTGCTGGGGAGACGGAGTTGAGTTCTACAGAGAATGTGGAAGGTCGGGGAATACTTGTTGAAATGCTGTATCGTCCAAACAAGACGCAGCCAGGGCAAAACCACCACAGGCGCAAAGATGCGAACTGGCGCCAGTGCCATAGAGACTCTCCGGTTGCGACGGGCGGCGCTGAGGATGAAGACGTCGACTTCGCCTTGGCCACTTGACGGCCGAATATAATCCGCCAATAACTGGACGACAACGGTCAGAAGCCTACTTGGAAGATAGAAGAGCAGCTCTCGCCCACTTGCTTACAGATCGTCATCCAGGGCTGACTTAGACAGGGAACGTCGTTTAGTGAACTCTTAAAAGTAAATTGCATTTGCTATGTTCTGTGAAGTTTACCTCGATTATTTGCTCTTAGCCATCGAGGGACTTTTTTGTGTTATATTACAAGCAATGTTGCAGACTCATATTTCAACAAGTCACAAAGAGAAGTAAACATTTTAACTCATATGTGTGACTTTGTTACTAATTAGTTGGTGTGTTGTAGAATCTTCGGTCTCCTATCCTGTTACTTGACCCTGGGGCATAGCTGTGTAATAGTGACAGGGAGAAATTGTCTTAGCGGCGTACTGCACCAGAAGCCGTTTCACGAACTCACAAACTTGGTCTATATTAACAACAGTGGCAACTCGGCCTCCACAGCTGTAGCGAAGAGGCCTTCACAAAACTGGCGACGAGGGTTTACAAAATATGGGATCCGAGCTACAACAATCAATCTGGTCATGGCACCGGACGAAGAGGTAGTAGAAGGTACGTTCAAAATGGTAGGGATTGTTAGGAATATGTGTGAGGAAAAGCCAATAGCCTTAACTGATGCTGAGGATGTGAACTCCAAGGATGGTTGCAGACACAACATCGCTCTTACAGTAGTCTACGGAAACCAGTTCACAGATGTTGGCCACTGATAGGATCGTGAATACGATTGGAGTTCACCCGCTCAGTGTCAGTTAAGGTCTGAAGATGGTGTACCGACTCACCGAAAATGATGGTTATATAACAAATAACATTGAAAGAGCGACTGCAGGTGTTCCATTTTATTATATAAGTGAGGAGCCGAAGTCCCTCAGACCTTCCATCAGAAGGATGGACATACAAAAACCCAATAAATATAGACCTCAGAATGTTTATTCAGTGGGAAGAAGACAAGGACATTCGGAGATGATAATATGCGAAGGAGGAAGATAACAGAGTTTGAAGCTCAACGACATTGGACGTAGTGGGCAAAGAAAGAAAAGTGTGCCCAGATGAGAATTTAAATTTTTTTTTCAGAATATGGAGGGAAGCTATGTACCATTGCAGACAACTTGGTGCATTTCAAGGAAGCAGAATGTGAAACAAAGAAGCAAGAGAAAAATAAGAATAAGGAAAATGATTCAGTGTCAGAGGAAGTAGATAATGATGAGGAGAATAGGAATTATGGTGTTGCAAGTATTGTGGGTATGATAGTGAGTTGGAAGAGGAATGCGAATGGGGACGATACAAGAATTTCGAGAGAGGGCCATAGAATGTAAGTTCGCAACAATATTCAGATTAGGATAGCTTTTGAGAGAGAATATCAGTGATAATGAAACTAAGTACAACAATATGCAACAGGTATGTATGGGACAAATGGGAGATAATATTAAGACTGCCTGACTGCCAGAGAGGGAGGGATATAGGAAAATTAGTGAGACATATGTCCAGCTCAGAGAAATGTGAAGGAAAGACAAAAAATAAGAGCCATCAGATGAGAATAATATGCAAGCGATGGGTCCAGAGATGGAACAGGGCGATACAGTACAGTATTTATTAAGGGAGGAGATTGAACTGACATCTTATACATTAGGAACAAACAGAGAAAAAGGTGAAAAGATATGTGGTGGTGAATAGCAAGTCTTCTGCTTTAAATATTAAACAGAAGATGAGTTGGATGAATGAAGAACACGTGACATGTAATGAGTGAGTTAGTTAATAAGTAGTTTTCGAATTACTTTATCATTTGTAAAATGTTAACAAGATGGGGTTAAAAATATAGAAAGTTGTATTTAACATGTGCGCAACTTAAATTTTAGAAATCAGTTTTTTACGCCACTTCGGCGACTTGCGGGTCAATGGGGATGAACACGCTGAGCTACCGTGCCGGCTCCACTCAGCTGCCGGGGGGCGGACTTAGAAATCAGTTAGAGGAACGAACAACGTAGGGTGTCATTGACAAAGAGGGGCAGAGGCAGAACTGAATGTGCTATTTATGTGCGCTACGGTAAAAAGTGAAAGAAACTACCAGGAACGAAACATAGTGGTTCAGTTGCGGCCTGTATAGAGAAAGTGACGGAGTCATAGCAGTTCCTGTAACCGGACCAGAATGACAAAGTGGTTGACAGCTAGTTATTTACAAAAGAACTGTCACAGTAACAACCAAACAGAGAACGAGCTTGGTAGTGTCTCCTGATTTGTTCGTCGTTGCCATAGCTCTCTGTGGACGATAATTATGGCCGGTAGCGTAAGTGTTACCATTTGTTTCCGTCACGCGCTTTTTACTTTGTGTTTATTGTTTTTTATATTAATAAGCAAAAAATGTCTGTACCTAACGGAGAAAGTGAGCAGCAAAGTGATAAGGCTATTATGTAAAACTAAAAGGTTCCTTACGTTAGGCGGCCCTTTATATATCCTCACTCAGTTCTTAGATGGTTCATCGCTTCCAGTCTCTAGGGGAATCTAGTAAGACACCGATCCATATGTAAGCGAAGGGTTCGAAATGAGATAACGCCCTATAGGTATGTAACACACATAACATACATGTGATGCGGTTACGATCTTAACTCACCAAGGTTGCTAGGGAAACTACCGTCGTGTACACTTACTTCTGGTAGTCTATAGTAGCCTACTGTAACTTTAGAACTCTATATGTCACAAAAAAAATTCATACGGCTTTTCCTGTCACTCAGACTCAAACGGTATATTAAAAGTTGTTTACACTTCTAGCGTGTTGACTAACCACATCATTCAGAGCAAATGCGTGCTTTGGAAAAAGCACACTTAACGAATACATCCTCGGACACTTAACGAATACGTGTTATATTACAATACCGTTGAAATTATTTTCGCAATCATTTGTTAGAACATTTATCACCCGGACATAGACCAAACAAAGTATATGGTAATCAAAGCGGAACGGAAATGGATTTATTCCACACAATGCAGGAGCATCAGTTTGGAAAGAAAACAGAAACACAAAAAAAGCTTTAAAGAAGCTACTTAATACTACGTTTGGAACTGCAGCAAAACTTAATTACTCACGGAAGAGGAACTGAATTTAAAATGTTTAAGGCTCTGATATTGAGACTGAAGAGATTTGTATGAACGTAATCTATACTGAAACTTCCTCGTACGGGCAAGTGCTCTAGCGACTAAGCTGTTCACGTACAGATAACGCCCCCCCTCCCCCCCCCCAACCCCTCACAGTTTCACTTCCACCAGTACTTCTTCTCAAAGCTTCACGGAAGTTTTCCTACATACCGTACGAGACTAGTACTCCTGGAAGAAACGATATTGTAAGGAAATGGCTTAGCCACTGCCCGGCAGACTGTTTCCAGAATGAATTCCATTATGCATTGAATGTGCGCTGTTTGAAACCCCCTGGCTGGTTAAAACTGTGTGCCGGAAGCTTCAAATCAGAGCACACATCGCTGCTGAGTGAAAATTCATTGTGGAAATAATCTGTATTGTTCTTTAGTTTGGTTGCGTAAGTGATTTCTTTTTTACGTGATTTGTCCCAGACGGAAGCAGCAGGTTGTACCGCCAACCTGTTACCGTGTTAGTGGTCATCTTGGGTTAACTGCAGTCCCTGGTGTTGTGATAACGAGCTGAGGGTGGTCTAGCGTAGCCAGCCCTTACTGCACGGCGAAGAAACACCGCACAGCCCCTTCCACAGTCGCTGGCCTTTTGTAGCACCGTTAACAGCCGGACACCTGCGCCCGCTAGGACCTATTCTTACCCTTCTATACAGCAACGACCTTAGCTGTTAGTCCCTCCACCCTTTGTCACTAGATGGCACTGACTGGTTTAGGAATTACTCGAAAGGTGGAAAGAGCTTATACGCGTTTCCCATTTCATCGTGCCTTTTTTCTAGGAAAATAAAACATATTATAAAATGTACTAACTAACGTTGTGTTTGCTAAAAGCAATCCTAGAACGCTGGTAGACTTATTTGGAGATTTTTGAACTGTTTTAAACGAATTATGTGTTGTATAATATTAAAATTTTACATTGCAGAATATGTCTGTAGGTATATTTTGCTGCGAACTCAACTCACATTGTACACTTGAGCCACAATAGCATGCTACTTTTAAAAACTGTGAACCTGTTAACACACGAATTCTTTTTTCTACATGACATATATTATGATAAAACAAATACTAAAATTTCAAATCATAGTGGCTTAACATATAGAATAAATATTTAAAAACAACCATTTTAAAACAAATTGCTTCTGATTTAAAAATATGTCAAACAAGAAGTTCGACAGTTAATTTGTAAAAGATTAAATGTTCTTTCACTTGAGACTACAGTCATCCATACCTCTCTCATTCTAAATACTTGAACTTTCAGCTTAAGTGTGCTTCTTCCCTCTCACCTGACACATACACCACGACAGTTTCATAAATACTAGCAAAACACATGATTTAGTCCCCCAAAATAGATTTACACATAAATTATTTGTCTGAATTACTATTATAGTATCAAATCAATTTCAATTTTTCATGATTGAACTAAGTTCTCGAAAGTAAATATTTTGCTTTTCAATTTTAGTTATATCATCGGCAAACTGTTCTTTCTTTTTGTCCAGTGCTCAAGTGCCACTACTTAGTTTTGGTCAGTAGCAAATAGAGCACCCGCACAATATACTTTGGTGAGTCTTCTCTCTCAGTGGAGCTTGCCTGTTGCATCAGAATAACAGCGTGACGACAGTTAGATACTGAAAGAAGTGAAACTGTCAGTTTGCTATCACACGCTAGCCCAATATGGTTGTGACAGCAGCAACAGCAGTTCATTTCATTGCTGAATTCTTTGATGTTTTCCGTTAATTTGCAGTAATGAGATCGCCTAGTGAGAAAGACAGGAATGTTCTAATAAAAAAAATACAGACTTATCATATAGTGTTAGACTACTCAACTTCCTCAAAAGAGGTAAAATTTAAACAAAAAAAGGCAAAACAAAAACATACCAAACATCACCCAATACTTCGTCGAGTTGATATGAAACGTGATCCTGTTACTCATAAATAGCTTTCGCACTTATCAATAATAATAGCAAACTCTTGCCTTTATCAAAATAAGAGTATTCTACTGAGAGCAAAACAACAGTTATCATATATATTTTTTGAGCACGTAAACTGTACTTGCATCAAATTTAATTACATTGTTTGTATAAAAGGATTATCACCTAATTATTATTACTTATTAAATGAAATTTATATTTTTAATGATATAAAATACGCAATGGACTAACACTAAACGATAAGTGGTTCTAATTATGTGCAAAACAAACGCATAAAAACCGAAGAGAAGTCGACGGCTCCCAGTTTCTCCTCACAGATTAATTTATGTTTCTTTCCCTACAAATACCACTACCGGTGATCCTACCATTTGCTACGTCATGTATCTACTTTACCAAGACTACCGAACCGTAGTCTAGTTACATGTTATTTATAAAACCAATAACTAAAATGATGGTGAAGGCAAATGTTTCGGAACAGAATCCGACATTTTTCGGAGACAGTGGATATAGTTACTAACAACATTCATTTACATTTCATTTTTTCTTTTAACCAGTATTCGATTTTATGTAGCATCTTCTTCGTGTTTCGTATATTCTTTAGTGGTGACTTTTCGACTTCATCTTTTGTATTAAAATAAAATCTCATAGATGGGTATGGTGTGTCCACAGCAGACGGCCGGTGTGGCCGTGCGGTTCTAGGCGCTTCAGTCTGGAACCTCGTGACCGCTACGGTCGCAGGTTCGAATCCTGCCTCGGGCATGGATGTATGTGATGTCCTTAGGTTAGTTAGGTTTAAGTAGTTCTAAGTTCTAGAGGACTGATGACCACAGATGTTAAGTCCCATAGTACTCAGAGCCATGTGAACCATTTTCTTTTTTCGCTGTTCAAATGGTTCAAATGGCTCTGAGCACTATGCGACTTTACTTCTGAGGTCATCCGTCATCTAGAACTTATAACTAATTAATCCTAACTAACCTAAGGACATCACACTCATCCATGTCCGAGGTAGGATTCGAACCTGCGACCGTAGCGGTCGCTCGGCTCGAGACTGTAGCGCCTAGAACCGCACGGTCACCCCTGCCTGCCACCACGCTGTACTCACTGACTTAACGCTCAGGAAATGCATCATTCAAAATCATTTACAGAAACATTCTAGAACATTATTTATTTTTAAATGGGTTTGTCTGAGTAAAATTGCTCAAGTCGTTCTGTGTGCACTGTTTTATATGATAAGGAACACACGTATAGTGTCTCACTGAGAGACTCGCCATACTGTACGATCAGAGCTTTCAGTCATTACATTGTTTGCTGCTACTGTATTTCATGAAATTTGAATTCTCTGCGATGCATTAGAAATGAGAACCTTTTGTGACACTTGTTTGAATTGCCTTTTATTCCTTTTTGGATTTACGGAATTAAATTTTTTTTCGTTATAACAGACAGTACGATTCTCCTTTTTGTCCGCGTCAGCTATCTCAGTAATTAGCGACACTGGAAAATTAAAATTGGAACACGAGAGCCATGTAGCAAAACTGCCACTGCAAAGCTAGCTGGGCGTGAAACGCACCGTTGCCTGTATGTTGGCCAGGTCGCGCCTGTCACAGCACACACTGACCGCCTGGCCTTTCCGCCGTTAACGTGACAGGTCAGGAATTACATCCCAGCCGAAAGGCCATATGTGGCAGGTGGCAGGCTCTCTCCTCCAGCCTAGCTGTCTGACGGATTAGCATTGTGAAGGATCAGTTCCCTTTGTATGGCTCATGTTTGGAGTCCTTGTGCAATTACAGCAGTGGATGAATCACACTACTAAAGTAACGAAACCAACAGTGTGTTTAGATTCCATTGGCTAACTTTTTGTTTTTACTTCGTGGTAGGCGCCATTTTTTCCGTCACTTCTGTGTGCCAACACATGACGAGGAAGTTTAAGAGGTGACTGTGTACAGCACAGTGGTGAGTAAGAGGCCGACGTTCACGAAATTATGTGGCTAATTTTGGTAAAGAGATCAAACACTGGAGAGAGGTGGATGGTAAATGTGTTGCCCCATTATGTCGTTTGTGATTCGCGATTGGACTCTTGTGTATTGTAGTCCTAAACGAATTTGTGTATAACACGATATAGCTGCAGGAATTTTTGCGATTTTCGGGTAAAATTTCAGTTAAGTAGAATGATGCCTTTTTTCAATGTAAAAAAATGGTTCAAATGGCTCTGAGCACTATGGCACTTAACTGCTGAGGTCATCAGACCCCTAGAACTTAGAACTACTCAAACCTAACTAACCTAAGGACATCACACACATCCATGCCCGAGGCAGGATTCGAAACTGCGACCGTAGCGGTCGCGCGGTTCCAGACTGTAGCGCCTAGAACAGCTCGGCCTCTCTGGCCGGCTTCAATGTAAAAGCAGTATGTACTAGACTAACTTCAACAACCCGGTAGTTAGCCAAATTATGAAGCTTATTGTTGTTGTTGTTGCGGTCTTCAGTCCGAGCGCTGGTTTGATGCAGCTCTCAACGCTAGTCTGTCCTATGCAAGCGTATTCATCTCTGAAACCCATTTGACCCTGCATACTACATTGTTGCCTAGGTCTTCCTCCACAATTTTCACCTTTCCACATTTCCCTCCATTATCAGACTGACAGTTCCTTGATGCCTCAGACTGTATCCTATCAACCGATACCGCCTTTTAGTCAAGTTGTGCCATAAATTTCGTTTTCCCTCTATCTCATTCAGTATCCCTCGATTAGTTATACGATCTACCCACCTGTCCTTCAGCATTATTCTGAAGCTTAAAACTTCAAAAGTTTCTATCCCTTCCAGTCCGCACTGTTCATCGTCCAGGCTTCACTTCTGTACAAGGCAAAACACTTTAATTTATATTCGATGTTAATAAATTTATCATTTTTAGAAACGCTTCTCTTGTTCTCAGTTAAAGTTTTATATCGTCTCTACATCGCAATTATTTTTCTTCCCAAATGGCACAACTCCTCTATTGCTTTTAACGACTCATTTTTAAATCTGATTTCCTCGGCATCGCCTGATTTAATTCGACGAAATTCAATTACCATTGTTTTGCTTCTATTGATGTTCATCTTATAACCTTTTTTTCATGACACTGTCGTCTTAATTTAATTGCTCTTTAGAGTTGTTTTCCGTTTGTGTCAGAATCGTAATGTCATTGGCTAACCTCAAAGTTTTTATTTCTTCTCACTGAACTTGAATCCCCTTTCTGAAGTTTTCCTGAGTTTCTTCTGCTATCCTTTCAGGTCCTTCCACTCTTCTAACTAGAGTCAGACTTCTACACAAGTTGTAAACAACATTTCACTCCGTTTACTTTATCAATGCTACCTTAAAAATTTTAGGCTAGTTAATATCATCGAAAGCTTTCTCTAAGCCTGAAAATGCTATAAACCCAGGTTTGCTTCTTCTTCAACCTATCTTCTTAGTTGTCATAGGGCGAGTATTGCCACATGTGTTCCTAAATTTATTCAGAACCCAAATTGATGTCCCTCGAGATCGGCTTCTACCAGTTTTTCCTTTTTTTGTAAATAGTTCCTGTTAGGATTTTGCAATCATGACGTGTTAAACAGATGAGTCCATGTTTCCATTATTTAGAATGACAACGTATATGATGGACATGAGACACCGGGTGGCTATAATTAAAATGCAGCTACTCACAGATGTCCAGTGTGGGCTGTAATTACCGTATGGCAGCGAAACTTTGTAGATGTTCTAATACTTTAACGTGGTACCGATTTATACTGAAAAAAACAGTTCCAGTTTTGTCCACCATGAGCAACTCTGGCGCTGTGAATGTGAGAAAGACATACATAAATTTTTCCGTATGTAGTGAATTAGGAATGGGAAGTCGCCAGAAAAGGTCAAACAAACGAGAAAGGCATAATGTTATGTTTATTATTAACCACTGCTTACAAATTTTGTTCAATATGACGTCGACGAGAAGCTGTATAGTGCCAGATTTGCACCTGGTTGCCAAAATTGGAATTAATTTTCTGTGTACTTAAATCGGCTCCGCATTAACCTATTAGCATATCTATCAATTTTCGGTTCCACACGATAATTACAGTCCACAATGGAATTGCGTGAGTACCCACACTTTAATTATAAACAAACAGTACATTTAGAAGCATTTACGTTCTCGATTAACTTGTAAAGCCACAGGATACCAAATTACCACAAAATTAATCACACAGATTTGCACAACGTTTCAGTATATAGGTAAATCGCCCACGAAGCGTAGTAGTAACCGTGTTATTCTGAGTCGTTCAACAGCGATGGAATCTCCTATCTTATGTTTTCTTTGTATTACTGGAAATCACCTGTATTTGCAATTTATCTCGAGCTAAATTAATCAAAATATGGTACCACAGCGTTGGAAGCTGATCGCAGTAATACCTTCAATTCCAACCAATGCTCCGCTTTCGGAAGCAACACAGATGGTCCTGCATACTTGACGCAGCTCTGAACAGATGCAATTACTTATGAATGAAATCTAAAGAACACTGGTGTAATATTATACATTATGCATTTCAGAATGTCACATCAGTGTTTTGTGTGTTTTATTCATAATGTATAAAGTATTCTACCAAGATCCGACGGGACAGTCAATCAATGCAGATACATTTCGGTTGCAGGGTATCAAGACACTACAGCTGCACCCCCCCCCCCCCCTGATTGCCACTTAATCATAAATTAAATGTGCTTCTGGAACTTCGTCGGACTAATTATCGTTTCTGCACTGCATAACGAAGCACGCTGTTGATTAGCAACTTCTGCTTAACAGGAACGCTTCTTTGGTACCCAGCTCACCGGGCTAGAAACATCTCCTGAATTCCTTTCTCTCAGCTACTCGATTCGTGCAACATTCATTTGCTCCGTCAAAGTAAAACGTTAAACATTAGCAACATGTTCAACACAACCGCGAAAATGCAATGGCCAGACACGATTAAAATATTCACTAGTGGAAGTACATTTATACGTATTATAAAGTCCCCAGCCGTATTTTTGTTCCTTTATATGAAGGATAATCGCAGGAACTTTTGTAGAGACTTTGATACTGTTTTCACTAAAGACAGACTGTTTCACAAGGAAGGTTTGTGTATATAATTTATTACCGCTACACCAGACAAGTCGACCGGCCATAGGTGCTTAGTTCTATCATTGAAAAACTGAAGCAGGTCTTTCATCCTTGTCTCCAAGCAGGACAGTCATATTCCCTCTCTCACAAAACGCCTGTTTTTACAAGAGAGGCAGTGTCTATCACAAAAACTCTCCATTTCGTCAAATGGCTTGGACTGAACAAGATCTTCATCGCATATAAATCTTCAAGGGTACTGTTAGCTCTCTATCTTCCAGGCATACAAAAGCCTTATGAACATGTTGCTGAAGGTGGTTGAGCTCCAGCTGTTTGGAACTTCGGTGGACTTTCCTTGGATTCTATCGCACCATGGCCTCCACAAAAAAGTACGTGGAATGCTTCATGAAGGTCACAGCGCACAATGGGTGCCTACTTATCCCTGCTTTCACAAGCCTGATCTTAAGGCGAGGGCCTCGAATGCTTGAAGAGGAGAATGGAAGCAAACACGGTGCCAGAGAGGCCGCCAGTAATGTAGTATGCAGTCTACTCCCTCGAGATATCGTGATTTACGGATTTTATATGTGACAGACAATGTATAACGTCCATTTTAAGGCGTTTCCGTCATGGAAACTTTTGTAGTCACCTCCACAGGTCATATGTTAGGTACTCCTCAGCTAGATAGTGATACTTAACGTCAGACAGTGATTTAAAATATGTACTCTTTTCGTGTGGGTGCTATGGCGATCAAGAAGCAACTCTGTGTAAGCGGCTAAGAAAATCGAAACATCAATGCACCTCTAACATCACTAATTGTCTCGTATCATAAAAAGGAAAACCTTACAAAATAATAATAATGCACATCTTAACAGATTATAATCTACAGATATAATTGAAAGGTACTATGTGCTCTTTGTGTACTAACCTACATTTATTTTAGTCATCAGATATACTACTAATGTAATATGCTTCTGGCTGTGTTGTATGTACACTAAATACAAAAAAAAATTAAATAAAAATATATTCACGTAGGTGAAGTCATGTCATTGAAAGGGATTGACACTTAAAGCATTGGTTCCTGTACGTTCGTTTGATTAGACACAATTATCTTTGGGAAAAAACTTGTTCTGTTTTAATTAACATGTTTAACATTTAGAATAATTATTGTTAATATCTTTTATGAAAAAATCGCTTGTATGTCCTGCATTTATTTTGGTATCACCTATATTTACGTTCTTTTCTCGGGTGAGAAGTAATGCGAATCAGCAACAGCTATAAGTATGCAGAAGAAAGTTTTGAGTACTGCTGGTGACACTAGCGAGGACATCTTCACGATACAATCCAGAGCTGACTGGTCAGCAAAGGCCCGTGTTCAAGTACAAGTACGACGCCAGCAAGGTTATCCGCGTTGAGAAAGATGCTTATAGTCAGATCGACTAGGACATCAGCACAGGTCAGCGGTCCTACAACAAACTGCGCTAACTGAGGGCCCATTATCCTACAAACATGCAGTGCACAGATGCCTGACGATAAATCTGCTTGCTCCGCAGAGCTATGGTACTGACTTTATTCCCGCGGGGGAGCATTGCAATGAATATACGTGGCGTATCATAAGCGATGAAATTTTCTATTCATTCGGAATCGATTTGTCTGTGTTCTACGATTACGTATCAGGTTGTTGATGTATGATAAGCTTGTTGTGCTTGCGACTGTCTCCTTATCGATAATCCGCTTCATCGTAACTCACTGCCGTTACTGCCAAGCAGAAGTACACTACTGGCCATTAAAATTGCTGCACCAACAAGAAATGCTGATGATAAACCAGTATTCATTGGATAAATACATTATACTAGAACTGACATGTGATTACAATTTAACGCAATTTGGGTGCATAGATCCTGAGAAATCAGTACCCAGAACAACCACCTCTGGCCGTAATAACGGACTTGATACGGCTGGGCATTGAGTCAAACAGAGCTTGGATGGCGTGTACAGGTACAGCTGCCCATGCAGCTTCACCATAATGCCACAGTTCATCAAGAGTAGTGACTGGCGTATTGTGACGAGCCAGTTGCTCGGCCACCATTGAAAAGACGTTTTCAATTGGTGAGGAATTTGGAGAATGTGCTGGCCAGGGCAGCAGACGAACATTTTCTGTATTCAGAAAGCCCCGTACAGGACCTGTAACTTGCGGTCGTGCATTATCCTGCTGAAATGTAGGGTTTTGCAGGGATCGAATGAAGGATAGAGCCACTGGTCGTAACGCATCTGAAATGTAATGTCCAATGTTCAAAGTGCCGTCAATGTGAACAAGAGGTGACCGCGACGTGTAACCAATGGCACCGCATACCATCACGCCGGGTAATACGCCAGTATGGCGATGACGAACACACGCTTCCAATGTGCGTTCACCGCGATGTCGACAAACACGGATGCGACCATCATGATGCTGTAAACAGAACCTGGATTCATCCGAAAAATGACGTTTTGGCATTCGTGCACCCAGATTCGTCATTGAGTACACCATCGCAGGCGCTCCTGTCTGTGATGCAGCGTCTAGGATAACCGCAGCCATGGTCTCCGAGATGATAGTCCGTGCTGCTGAAAACGTCGTCGAATTGTTCGTGCAGATGGTTGTTGTCTTGCAAACGTCCCCATCTGTTGACTCAGGGATCGAGACGTGGCTGCACGATCCGTTACAGCCATGCGGATAAGATGCCTGTCATCTTGACTGATAGTGATACGAGGCCGACGGGATCCAGCACGGCGTTCCGTATTACCTTCCTGAACCCACCGATTTCATATTCTGCTAACAGTCATTGGATCTCGACCAACGCGAGCAGCAATGTCGCGATACGATGAACCGCAATCACGATAGGCTACAATTCGACCTTTATCAAAGTAGGAAACGTGATGGTCCGCATTTCTCTTCCTTACACGAGGCATCACAACGACGTTTCATCAGGCAACGCCGGTCAACTGTCGTTTGTGTATTAGAAATCGGTTGCAAACTTCCTTCATGTCAGCACGTTGTAGGTTTCGCCACCGGCACCAACCTTGTGTGAATGCTCTGAAAAGCTAATTATTTGCATATCACAGCATCTTCTCCCTGTCGGTTAAATTTCGCGTCTGTAGCACTTCATCTTAGTGGTGTAGCAATTTTAATGGTCAGTAGTGTAGTTCATGATAGGTTTAGTCTTGAAATTCGGAGAGCGTACGTTCCAAGAAGAGTCAGGGAATATGTTACGTTTTCGCATCTAAGCCTCGTGAAATGACCACAGCAGAAAAACTAAAGAAATTAGAACTCGTACGAAAGCATACTGAAGATACCGTCGTAGCGAACACAAACAATGTCATAGATCCTTCAAGAAGTCAATTGAGAAAACCAAGAAGCACTGTCAGCCTACTCCGACGAATAAAAACACAAAATGGAAGACTGAAAGTTGATCACAAAATCATAATACTGGGTCCCTTTTGAGACTGTCTTGAAGGAAAGTGCAACTAAGCGTTCGGATCTTCCCTCAATGCACGAAGTTAAATTTCCACAAAAGGTTTAAGTTAGACACAGTCTACAGTCAATGTACTACAAGAATAATATGAGATAAACTTTACTAAATGAACAACCACGAAGACAGATCCGCCAGCGACGCCGCGGACATCCAGAATGTTGTCCCTAGCGGCGGCGGCTGCTCAGCGGCGGAGACGGTGACGTCGTCGTGGGCTCGACCGGCCCTGAACTGTCAGGAATACTGTCCAGCGGCAGGATATCTTCGCATCTATTTTCGATCGCGTGTGTTGCGGATGCAAGTAGGTCCTCGCGATCTCTGGCTGCTCTGCTAGAATCGCCTAGTGGAAACCCAGGAAATATACTTTTCGGCGAAAAATGATTGCATGGCAGGCGGGCAACCCACAACTCTACGTCGTATGATGTGTTATTGGATTTGCAGGCGTAACGCCGCGACATATCACTTGCCAACAGTCTCTTTCTTCCCACCCACCGTTACCGAAAGGAACATTGTAATGTGGCAGCGTGGGAACTAATTCTTGAAATTACCGAAGGAAGACATTGTGGACACTAGAGATGGAGCACAAGCTCTGATAGTTTCAAGGATCTGGTAGGAAATCGGCCGCAACCTTTTGAAGTAACTGTGTGGCTGGAGTGATGTAGGGAAATCACGGAAATTCTAAATCTAGATGTCCGGTCGCGGGTTTGAACCGTCTTACACTTCACGTAACTGCCAATCTGTCCATTTATACACTGCTTGAAAAATGCACCACACCTAAAGAGGTCATTTCACTAACAAGTGAGGTGACATGTTGTTCATCATTGTAGAAGTTTATGATAACAAATTCAGACCAAGTGAAACACACATGTCACAGTAAAGGGTGCCCGAACATGCACTTCTGGCATGCAAATGATCATAAATATGCCGAATGGCATCCCGCTATAGATTGTCCCAAGCATTTTGCACCTTTTGTTGCAGTTCGTCAATGGTTCGATCAGGCCCTGGAGACCAATAAGTTCCCGCTCCATCATTCTCCATTCGTATTCAACTGGCGAGAGATCTGGTAATCTTGCTGTACAGGGCAGTTGTTGTACACAACGAAGAGCACGTTGCGTCGCTGCAGCAGTATGCGGGCGTGCACTATCCTGTTGAAAAAGCACATCACCTTCCTGTCGAAGAAGTGGCAGTGGTATGGGGATAACGGCCTGTGCAATGTAGCGGGCACTGGTTGCTTTAGCCTGCAGGAACACCGCGTGTTGTAACTAATGGCTCCCACACCACGGAGTCTGGGATGAGATATACGTGTCGTGAACGAATGCATAGGTGGAGTAGGCAATTCATCAGGTCTGCGCCATATACGTGTACGTGTATCACTGGCTTACAGACAGAATCTGTTCTCATCACTGCAGACAACAGAACTCTATTTCATTCTCCATTCAACTCTTTGACGGCTCCAGAATAGCTCTGATTGGCGGTATATTGTGGTGCCAGTGACCATTGCTGAAAGCAGCGACAAACCATGAATACAACGTGCATAACATGTGCAGCAATCCGTCGGTAAGTCCAACTAGTTTCCCGCTGGCCCACAATGCGACCCCCGTTCAAGTGGTTGAAGCTGTTCAAGAAGAGTACTCGGTATGTATTCGTTGGTGGGGCTTGGTTGTTCCATAGAATGTATGTCGCGACCACTGTTCAACTCTAAGCTCAGCACGATTACTGCCCGCAGCGTCAAAACACAGGATGTACAGTCAGGCTATCTCAGCGCCATCTGATCGCCGATAATCGTGACGAATGAATCACTTTACACTAACCCCTAAATGTGCACATATTGTACCCTGGTGTCACTGAACACAGTTCTTCATGGTGTTGCATTTTTTTCAGTAGTCTATTTCCACTTGATTATGAACTTTATACTTATTTTTGAATCTTGAGGAGATGTTTTTCGACCTTTAATTTATTTTCATGATGCAGATTTACTTTCGTTATAGAAAGATTTTCTTCCGATCAGTTCCAAGGATCTGGTTTTATTGTTTGTTCACTTCAGAAAGCTGCAAAGCCAGTGAAGTAGTCCCTGATTTCAAGATTAAACATCTCGAAAACTAAGACCGATAGAAGAGTGCAACAACGGTACGTTTATAGCGAAAGCTGTATGAATTTTACAGAGAAGTTTCTAAATAGTTTGAAAAGCTGATAACATATGGCGCTGTAATCGCAATACTTAGTGCCTATGAATAGCGCACCGCAACTCAGAGCGATCAGCCACTCCTACCCTATCGCTACAATGCACCAATCCTCCATCCTTATACCATAGTCACCAGGCAGTTTTTTCTCCCACAACAACTGACTCCCTATCCCTCGGCAGAACTAAAATACTTTCAAAAATTGCAAAGCAACTATGGACAATATGGCTACACAAATGAAGAACCTAACTTCAAATTTAATTTACCAGTCGATAGCTCATATTTGTCTGTACTCATTTTCATTCTTAGTGTATGGAGTGAGTTTTAGCCATCGTCTTCAATATTACAGAGGTTAGTAGGAGCAGATGGGTATTATGTAAACGAGAGTTAGCTGTCGCGTGTGCGTCTTATCCCGTCAATGTGCGTCAGCAGATCTGCGTGATGCTGCATGTTGGCCTGTTGGGATACTCTCCACTGGGTAAAAGAGCCTGTTCCGATCTGTACGGTGGACAATTTGTTCTGTCACTTGCAGACATTATGGAATCGCAAAATAAGAGCCCTCAACACTTAATTAGAATGACGCCATGCTCGTTCCATATTTGTCGTAGGAAGCTCACCCATAGGCAGTTTCATTTTGTTGAGATTAAGAGAGCTAAATGTGTGTGTTTATTGTAGCGCAATTGGTTTAGATGCTCTCTAGTTGGCTGTAGCATTTTCGTTTTGCCATGTTATTTCCAAGCAATTAAATAGAAGGGGAGAAGAGCCAGGGTAGAGGGTGAAAGTTTAAAGTCAAATTTGACCCAAATTCACAATTACGCTCCAACTCCTGTCCCCTAAAACCCACCCTAGTCACTCAAGTTTCCCAGTCTATAGCTGGTAAGTTCAAACCTGCTCGTAATACTATAATATACACTCCTGGAAATGGAAAAAAGAACACATTGACACCGGTGTGTCAGACCCACCATACTTGCTCCGGACACTGCGAGAGGGCTGTACAAGCAATGATCACACGCACGGCACAGCGGACACACCAGGAACCGCGGTGTTGGCCGTCGAATGGCGCTAGCTGCGCAGCATTTGTGCACCGCCGCCGTCAGTGTCAGCCACTTTGCCGTGGCATACGGAGCTCCATCGCAGTCTTTAACACTGGTAGCATGCCGCGACAGCGTGGACGTGAACCATATGTGCAGTTGACGGACTTTGAGCGAGGGCGTATAGTGGGCATGCGGGAGGCCGGGTGGACGTACCGCCGAATTGCTCAACACGTGGGGCGTGAGGTCTCCACAGTACATCGATGTTGTCGCCAGTGGTCGGCGGAAGGTGCACGTGCCCGTCGACCTGGGACCGGACCGCAGCGACGCACGAATGCACGCCAAGACCGTAGGATCCTACGCAGTGCCGTAGAGGACCGCACCGCACTTCTCAGCAAATTAGGGACACTGTTGCTCCTGGGGTATCGGCGAGGACCATTCGCAACCGTCTCCATGAAGCTCGGCTACGGTCCCGCACACGGTTAGGCCGTCTTCCGCTCACGCTCCAACATCGTGCAGCCTGCCTCCAGTGGTGTCGCGACAGGCGTGAATGGAGGGACGAATGGAGACGTGTCGTCTTCAGCGATGAGAGTCGCTTCTGCCTTGGTGCCAATGATGGTCGTATGCGTGTTTGGCGCCGTGCAGGTAAGCGCCACAATCAGGACTGCATACGACCGAGGCACACAGGGCCAACACCCGGCATCATGGTGTGGGGAGCGATCTCCTACTCTGGCCGTACACCTCTGGTGATCGTCGAGGGGACACTGAATAGTGCACGGTACATCCAAACCGTCATCGAACCCATCGTTCTACCATTCCTAGACCGGCAAGGGAACTTGCTGTTCCAACAGGACAATGCACGTCCGCATGTATCCCGTGCCACCCAACATGCTCTAGAAGGTGTAAGTCAACTACCCTGGCCAGCAAGATCTCCGGATCTGTCCCCCATTGAGCATGTTTGGGACTGGATGAAGCGTCGTCTCACGCGGTCTGCACGTCCAGCACGAACGCTGGTCCAACTGAGGCACCTGGTGGAAATGGCATGGCAAGCCGTTCCACAGGACTACATCCAGCATCTCTACGATCGTCTCCATGGGAGAATAGCAGCCTGCATTGCTGCGAAAGGTGGATATACACTGTACTAGTGCCGACATTGTGCATGCTCTGTTGCCTGTGTCTATGTGCCTGTGGTTCTGTCAGTGTGATCATGTGATGTATCTGACCCCAGGAATGCGTCAATAAAGTTCCCCTTCCTGGGACAATGAATTCACGGTGTTCTTATTTCAATTTCCAGGAGTGTAATTTTAGTGTTCTGTCCTGCATGTGGTTCTGTGAAATTATAAGGATAAGAGTAAGCAGAGCAGTACTCCAGCCCCGAGTAATGTTAGCGTGGTGCCTGGTGTGCTATCCTGAGAAACTCTAGCGACAGGATAGAGCAGTGAAATGCACAAGATCCATGTACTGTTCTTGTGATGCCTGGAGTATGATCCTGAGAATGTAGTTTAGTACCCCAGATCCATGTAATGTTAGTGTACAGCCTCTTGTGTGGTCCTCTGAATATATCCCGACTTTGAGATACCACTGATGTGCCACAGATGTTTTATTAGAGATGAGGATTTCCTCCTGAAATCTTATGAAGTATTAACTGATACAGAAAGAACTGGGAACGAGATCTGTGGCATAATGATCTGACACTAGGTTCGAATTCGGCTGGGTAGCAGTTCAAATCCACGTCCATCCATCCAGTTTTAGGTTCTTCTTTGTTCCAAGAGTCGTTTTGGTACATTCCGGGATGGTTCTACTGAAAAGTACGCGTCCATATAACCTTCCCCTTCCTCACCAACTCGAGGTCCACCGTGGACATCACGTTAAAGCCTAGTCGTGTTTTCTTCCTTTTTACAAACAACTGACCTGCAGAAAACGTATTAAATTCAAATTTTAATCGGTGATAAATGAATACACAAGTGCACACCTAGTACATAATTTATTTCTCTAACATGTAAGTCGATGGGATAGAAACCAGGTACTACACAACTGATTCACTAACGTAGGGATTGAGCTCATAAATAAGTCAATCAGTGCTGTAACGAAAATATTTCCGTGTTATAAAAAATAAAGAAGTAGGTTTCTAGACTTGAGTAATTCTCAGTTTAAAAACTGTCACCTCACCTGATCATCTTCCCCTTTCCGCTTTCTTTTTTCTGTTATTAGTCTACGTAGCATTTTGAGAAACTTACAACAAATTACAAGTGTATCTAGATTGTTCATTTACAAGTGGTACACTATTCTACTTCTAAACAAGAAAGCGTTAAATCGAGTTGTTGCCGTCTAGGGTGTTTACGTTTTGTGGCTGTCGTCTTTTCTATTCTCGTAGGAGCGCTTTAAAAAGAGCTTTCACAAACTCAATCTACTCTTGTAATTAAAGGTAGTGTCGCTACGAATAAGAAAGATATCTCCAAGAGGGTGGAGCACAGGGACGGGGGGGGGGGGGGGGGGGGGCTGCAGGGCGAAGCTGAACCCAGCTGAATGAGATTTCTGCGGATCGATGGACAGGGCGGACGCCTGGCGCCGGACACGTGTACCTGTGGCGCCCGCCTGCCTCAGCCTGCGTCACCCGACCTATCCCTATCAGGTTTCTTTCCGGCACAGCGCCCACCACCTGCGCAGCGGCCTGGCGTTCAACAGGCGCTACTAGGAGCCACGGCTACACGCCATACAGTTTCAGTAAAAGACTGCCAGGCACTCCCTTTGGATCTACCTCGGGCTCTCATTTTCCTTTGTGCTTTCGTTCCGTGGGTGGCACCTTTTGAACTTACACCTTTTCCTCTTTCCTCTGAACGCCTGATGTATCATATAACTCAGTCTCTGCACTTTACATTCTCACTGTTTCGCTATATTTGTGTAAAGAATGATCAAAGGTGTTATAAACCTGTAGTTGGTTTGAAAACAGTGCTTTCTAGGCATGTCCCTGTTGCAGGCGTACGCCCTGCATTCCTCTGGCCTTTGAAATAATTTAAACAGCCATATACCGGGGATCTACTGTTTCACGTGGTCTTCGACTTACTATGCAGCTTGTCCTTTTTTGTATTAACAAATAAGCAATATATGAGAGAAAAATTCTAGTTTGCAGTTTTTAATGATCATTTTATTTACATTATGCTAAGCGTCTATCGACGATTACTGAAACAAAAAGCAAAGGTGTTTGAAACTTAGTTGTTACTGTTACTGATTTCCTTAGAGCTATGCTGTCTTTCGCTTGTTGAGGATCTTTAAAACACAGTCTATGTGAGAATCATCAAAATACACACTGACTATCGAAAATATTATGACTACCTTTTTAATAACCTGTTGAACCCCCTTTGGGCCGGCCGGTGTGGGCGAGCGGTTCTACGCGCGTCGGTCTGGAACCGCGCGACCGCTACAGTCACAGGTTCGAATCCTGCCTCGGGCATGGATGTGTGTGATGTCCTTAGGTTAGTTAGGTTTAAGTAGTTCTAAGTTCTAGGGGACTGATGACCTCAGATGTTAAGTCCCATAGTGCTCAGAGCCATTTTGAACCCCACTTTGGATACAATGCAGGAGCGATTCTGCATGCCATGGGTTCGTCGTATCCGTCACAGTTTCTCTGAGATGTCTACACAAAGGTCACGAAAATCCCGTACATTACATGCCTATGTTTTGTGTGCGCGGGAATGTCGTCCGATAACATCCCAGATGTGCTCCATCGAGTTCAGATCAGGCGAATCTGGTGGCCAAGACGACAACGTGAGTTCACTATCACGCTCCTAAAAGCACTGTTCATGATTTTGGCTTTGTGCTAAGGGCAATTATCTTACTGGAAGATGCCATAGTCATTCCGGTGTAATGTTCACATAGGTGACACTATGCTTTCGATTACTACCACTACCACAGGTTCCATGGAAGCCGAGGTGAATGTCCTATCCGGACTCGACTATCAGCGTAGTGTAGTGAGAAACGCAAATGTTATTCATCCTTCCAGGCAACAAGTTTCTATTGATACATCGCCGAATCTTTGACCACGTACGCACTGAAATTGTAATTGAAAATGCTGTTGGGTCGACATAGGAACGAGAAGAAGCCGTCTATTGCGAAGTCTCGCGTTCAACAATGCGCTGAACGGTATGCTCTGAAACGTTTGTGCCTGCGCTAGTATTGTATTATGCCTTCATATCTGCCAAATGTCGCCTATCCCGTTTTACAAATGCGGGAAAGCCTCCGAGTTCCACGTTTGGCGATGAGGTGTGAACGTCTAACAAGTCATTCGACCAGTTTACGGAAATGCTCACGACAGAAGCACGCTAACGGCAGACCATCTTTGCCGTTTCCAAAATTCTCGTTTCCAGGAGCCGCCCCATAACAATCTGCCCTTTTGTGAAAGCCGATTACGTTGATGGGTCTCCCGACTAGCGGCGCATATCGTCGTTATAATGATTCCTCATTACTCCCTGTTCCGATTATATACTTTTCTAGCGTGCACGCGTTCAATCTCGCGGTGAGAAATGGTCAGAACATTTTGATTCATCAAAAAAATGTGCAAATGTGTGGGTAATCTTATGGGACTTAACTGCTAAGGTCATGAGTCCCTAAGCTTAGATACTACTTAACCTAAGTTATCCTAAGGACAAACACATACATCCCTGCCCGAGGGAGGACTCGAACCTCCGCCGGGACAAGCCGCACAGTCCATCACCGCAGCGCCCTAGACCGCTCGGCTAATCCAGCGCGGCTTTTGACTCATCAGTGTGCTTTGGGTGACACAGGTCCACAGGTACGGTAGTGTCCAAACTTCATTATAAACGAAGAACGCCGGCCGTCGTGGCTGAGAGGATCTAGGCGCTACAGCTTGGAACCGCGCTACCGCTACGGTCGCAGGTTCGAATCCTGCCTCGGGCATGGATGTGTGTGATGTCCTTAGGTTAGTTAGGTTTAAGTAGTTCTAACTTCAAGGGGACTGATGACCTCAGAAGTTAAGTCCCATAGTGCTCAGAGCCATTTGAACCAAACGAAGTACATCGTATTTCCTGAACATAATGTTACATAATACTGTGAAGCTTATTCGTATGACAATTGTCGTACAACAGTGCCCATAGAATGTGGGACTAATTAATAAAGTTCCGAACAGGAAAATACATATCTTAAAAAAGTAACAACTTGGTTGTCGCTAGCTGCCAGACAACCATGGCAGTAGTGTTGCATATTTTCTACAATTTGCACTTGAACCAAATTGGGCTGTCGACATCTTTCATGAGATAGAACCATTTGTAGGTCTGGAATAGTTCGTGGCAGGGCTTTTTGTCTCCCAAATGTATGGTAAACACGCTCTACTGGATTCAGATCCGTCTGCGAGAAATTCCTTCCAGCTCGATGCGGTCGGGCAGTAATGTCTACGAACAGAAATTACGGATCAACAGCACTTTGGAAAAGTGGCACATGTGGATCATCTCTCTACTTCTAGACGTTAACAATAGTCCTACGACCATGAAACCCTATACACCCAGCCCATTGGTACCAGTTCTTACCAAATCTGTCATCATAATGGTTTCTTCCCTCGAAGTTCCTGTGACTCTATCGCCTGCGACTCTCCATTCAGATGAATGTGTGAAGAGACACGGTCTAACGATCAAAGCAGAGCTCATATATAAAGATCACATATCTCAATAAATTCATGGTCCAGTGTCGATATTACTGACTCCAAGGGACAAGGTTCCATCTCAGTATTACCACAAACGGTACGCTGCGAAACATCTGACATCTAAATATTTGTTCTGTGTATAGTTTGTCGGGAAGCGGATATTTCTGAGAGAGTTGTAAGTTTTATGAGTGCTTATTTTGGGGAAATTGTTGGATTTCGGCGTGAAGTTAAGGCTAAATATCGGGCGGGTTATGTAGTGACTGCTTGCGGCCCATCTTGTACCGGTATTCGACGACAACTTCCTGTCTCTCGAAATCGACACGAAATCCTTGAAATGACACTTTGTGGTACGTTTTATGCTACTATGATTGCAATCTACTATGTCTGATCTGTTCCAAAGCGCGCAACAATTCCACCAATAACACAGGACCCTAAAGGAACTCTTCGAGACATGTTAGGAGCGTATATGCATCCGGAAAGGAAGTTCCTTGAAGGTTTTCCGATTGAGAGTGGAGAAGGTGAAAATCAGAGGACGCAAGGTCAGGTGAACAAGGTATAATGTTTTTCGTCAGCCTAGCCGAATGCGGGCCGGCGTTATTGTGAAGTAGCATCGCTTAACGCAGCCTTCCTGGTCGTTGTTTTCGGACTGTGTCTGCAAGACGTCTCAGTTGTTGTCAATAGATGTCAGCAGCGACGGTTACACCTCGGGGTAGCAATTTGTAGTACACCACACTGCCGCTGTTCCACCAAATGCATAACATTATTTTTTGTGGATGCGCGCAGGTCTTTGAACGAGAAGTTGCTGCTTTGTTTGGGCTGAATCATTCCCTCCTTTTCCTTATGTCAGCATAAAGACACAATTTATCGTCACCAATAACGATACGGGATAGGAATGGTCGGTGTTGTTCGTGGGGCAATTGACGACGAGCAAGCAGAGAGGCACATATGTCCACCCGCTGATTTTTGTGATTTTGATTTAGTGCGTGCGGTACCCACACACACAATTTTGGAACTTTCCCCATTGCATGCAAATGTCACACTATGGTGGAATGATCACAGTTCAGGACATTTGTCATTTCCCCAGATTACTGGCTTGGATCAATGGGAACTAATACATTTAAATGATTTTCATCAAATCCCGAAGGTCTTCCTAAACGTGGAGAGTCACTAATGTGAAAACGATCCTCCTTCAAATGAGAAAACCATTTCCTTGCCGTGCCATGTCCCAATACACGGCGCAAATGTTTCTGTCTGCCTCCGCTGCTGCTACTCCTATACTGAACTCAAACAAAGGAATATGTCGGAAATGTTGCGATTTCTCCACTTGCCACTCCATTTTCTAGCATCCATGGCTCCACTCACCATCTTCAAAGGACAAAATGACAATATGTAAACTCAAATGGCAACAGTGATGCAAATAAAAAATGACTGTCAATAAATAAACCCATAGCAACCGGAATACCAATACGCAAAACCAAAACGCTACGAATTTAAGTACCAACTTCATAGTATTGTGTTGAAAGCTTCATCAAGAGACACAGCTCTGCTTACAGAAAGGTTGCAACTCGATTTAGATGTTATACGTCAGATTCATTACCTTGTAATCGCATATCAATTCAAGCAGGAAGGGCTCATTTTCTCAACCCATGATAATTCCGGTTTGCAGAGGAATCTTAACGCTGATTTATAGTGAGTGTTTTCTCTTTTCATTTTCCCCTTCTGATTTTAGCTTTAGACACTACTGTAGTTGTAGTTTGAGTAAGTAAATTGGTATTATCAGTACGTAACTTATACTTTGTATGTACACAGCAGCTGAAGTAGATCAGAACAAGCTTGGAATACATATCAGTGTATTAAAGTAAAACGTAAAATAATTTTTTTGCGACAAATAACAGTAAAGTTCAAGTAAATAACATGGTCATAATCCTTCGAGCCGCAATCAGAGGAAAAGAGTAATTTGGAAACACAAATGTTTTCATTCTTCTCAAGCAGACATTGTCGCAAGCGTTAAGAGTGGGGCATCTAACGGCATTCCAATCAAAATGTGAGTACTTATGTTCTTTCGCTACTACGAAAAAGCATCCTTTGACAGTAGCGCCAACGGCAATTTTATGATTGTGAGACCTTCTAGACAAACAGTAAAATAATTAAGCTATGCAGCGTGTAACTTTTTGACCGTAAAAATACTACCTTAAAAGTGGCCTAATCAAACTACAGCATTAAATAATGATAATCCAATTTCATAGACACAAAGTAATTATTTAATGCTGTCATCTAATTCAGTATACCTACGAGTATATATCTAGAGTTATACTCTACAGTCCTTTTTACAGTGTGTGATGGAGGGTATGTTGTGTATCGCTGTCAGTTATTGTTCCTGTTGTAGATACTGCGTGGAAAGAACGGCTGTCGGTGCGTCTCAGTGTGAACTCAAATATTTCTGATTTTACTCTTCACGATTTTCATATGGAAAAAAAGAAAACACTTAGAAAAATTTAAGAACAGGAGTTGCTTTATGTCAAATGTTTCTTTCCCTTTCGGACTTGATGGTTATTTGACATCACACGAACTACAGGATAATCTTTTGCATCACGAAACCATCACAGCTTCTCGTGTAGTCATAGCAAAGTGAGAATACAATGTTTTTCCTACTTGTGAGAAAACATGATGTTCACCATTTAATCCTTTGAAATATGACTGCAATCTCTCTATATTACAACCATTGTGTATGATACAGAGTTACATGCATAGTGTACGCTCTGGTACAAAGAGTATCTTGTCTGATGAGACTGTTCGATTCACGTCTCACTTGGAAACACATAATCTACATCATTACTCTGAAATTCACAATTAATTGCCTATCATCGGACCACCTTTAAGCAATTTCTCTGCCGTTCCTCTCTCCAACAGTGGGCGAGAAAAACGAACACTTAAATCTTTCCGTGCGAGCTCTGCTTTGTCTAATTTTATTGTAATCTCTTTGAAACAGCTGTAGGTAGATACACCATGAGAGGAAGAACACGTAAAGGTAGGTCAAAATGTGTATAAACTATATTGTGTTATTCATTGCAGTTTGATCATTGTTTAAATAAACACAATTTGTGTAAAAATATGAAGCTTTTTCTTATAAATTATATGATGCAATATTATTTTATTACACCAAATGTTTGCATATGGGGAAGACAACAGCTCTGTTGCCAACTGTCCTACTGAGGGACATACGAGAACTTTCACATCTATGCTATCAACACACAGCAGGGTCATTATTTCTGAGTATTTGGTACGAATTAGTAAGCTATACCTAAGTAGACTTAAAGGTTGAAACGATTATTGACTTTCACAAGGTAAATAAACAGTTTTCTAGGATTTCTTTGAAAATTTACAGTGTAAACTTTGGCTTTGGTCGTGTTGCTGATTATGTGTAAATATTATTAAAGGAAATTTTCTCTTGCATAGCAAAACAATTTTCTAAGGAAAAATATCTTTAAAGAAAATATTTCTTATTGAAATCAAATTTTCCAAAAAAGCACAGCGATTACATTCTTCAAAATGCTTGGGATTAAGGAGGACATTGGTGGAGTTCGTTTAACAGCAAATGTCTACATCTACATCTATATTCATACTCCGCAAGCTACCTGACAGTGTGTGGCGTACCCTGAGTACCTCTATCGGTTCTCCCTTCTATTCCAGTCTCGTATTGTTCGTGGAAAGAAGGACTGTCGGTATGCTTCTGTGTTGGCTCTAATCTCTCTGACTTTAACCTCATGGTCTCTTCGCGAGATATACGTAGGAGGGAGCAATATACTGCTTGACTCTTCGGTGAAGGTATGTTCTCGAAACTTTAACAAAAGCCCGTACCGAGCTACTGAGCGTCTCTCCTGCAGAGTCTTGCACTGGGGTTTATCTATCATCTCCATAACGCTTTCGCGATTGCTAAATGATCCTGTAACGAAGCGCGCTGCTCTCCGTTGGATCTTCTCTATCTGTTCTATCAACCCTATCTGGTACGTATCCCACAATGTTTAGCAGTATTCAAGCAGTGGGCGAACAAGCGTACTGTAATCTACTTCCATTATTTTCGGATTGCATTTACTTAGGATTCTTACAATGAGTCTCAGTCTGGCATCTGCTTTACCGACGATCAACTTTATATGATCATTCCATTTTAAATCACTCCTAATGGGTACTCCCAGATAATTTATGGAATTAACTGCTTCCAGTTTCTGACCTGCTATTTTATAGCTAAATGATAAGGGATCTATCTTTCTATGTATTCGCAGCACATTACACTTGTCTACATTGAGATTCAATTGCCATTCCCTGCACCATGCGTCGATTCGCTGCAGATCCTCCTGCATTTCAGTACAATTTTTCATTGTTGCAACCTCTCGATACACCACAGCATCATCTGCAAAAAGCCTCAGTGAACTTCCGATGTCATCCACCAGGTCATTTATGTATATTGTGAATAGCAACGGTCCTATGACACTCCCCAGCGGCACACCTGAAATCACTCTTACTTCGTCTTGTTGTAGTATTAAATACCTGCCTCAGCAATATGGTGCCTAAAATTTAATGTGTAATTCACACGGAGAGTTGCGCGTCGTTACTAGGGGAGAGTGTACTTCAGAACACATTTTATACTTTCGCCTCGCAGCCGTGTAGTAGAAGTTTGATTTACTATCTTCTTCCATTTTGAAATTATAGCATTCACTTTATATGTGCTGCAGCCTTTTTCTGAAATTACAAGAAGTACTCCGGAAAATTAACGCTTTTCGAAAGCTGAAAATCTGTTCTAAGATACAACATGGTCGTATACCTAGGAACTATTGTTCAATTCGAGTTAAAAAGTGTTGCTATCGAGAAAATCTTGTCAGTACTGTACTTAAAACACTCCTGGAAATTGAAATAAGAACACCGTGAATTAATTGTCACAGGAAGGGGAAACTTTATTGACACATTCCTGGGGTCAGATACATCACATGACCACACTGACAGAACCACAGGCACATAGACACAGGCAACAGAGCATGCACAATGTCGGCACTAGTACAGTGTATATCCACCTTTCGCAGCAATGCAGGCTGCTATTCTCCCATGGAGACGATCGTAGAGATGCTGGATGTAGTCCTGTGGAACGGCTTGCCATGCCATTTCCACCTGGCGCCTCAGTTGGACCAGCGTTCGTGCTGGACGTGCAGACCGCGTGAGACGACGCTTCATCCAGTGCCAAACATGCTCAATGGGGGACAGATCCGGAGATCTTGCTGGCCAGGGTAGTTGACTTACACCTTCTAGAGCACGTTGGGTGGCACGGGATACATTCGGACGTGCATTGTCCTGTTGGAACAGCAAGTTCCCTTGCCGGTCTAGGAATGGTAGAACGATGGGTTCGATGACGGTTTGGATGTACCGTGCACTATTCAGTGTCCCGTCGACGATCACCAGAGTTGTACGGCCAGTGTAGGAGATCGCTCCCCACAGCATGATGCCGGGTGTTGGCCCTGTGTGCCTCGGTCGTATGCAGTCCTGATTGTGGCGCTCACCCGCACGGCGCCAAACACGCATACGACCATCATTGGCACCAAGGCAGAAGCGACTCTCATCGCTGAAGACGACGCGTCTCCATTCGTCCCTCCATTCACGCCTGTCGCGACACCATTGGAGGCGGGCTGCACGATGTTGGGGCGTGAGCGGAAGACGGCCTAACGGTGTGCGGGACCGTAGCCCAGCTTCATGGAGACGGTTGCGAATGGTCCTCGCCGATACCCCAGGAGCAACAGTGTCCCTAATTTGCTGGGAAGTGGCGGTGCGGTCCCCTAGGGCACTGCGTAGGATCCTACGGTCTTGGCGTGCATCCGTCCGTCGCTGCGGTCTGGTCCCAGGTCGACGGGCACGTGCACCTTCCGCCGACCACTGGCGACAACATCGATGTACTGTGGAGACCTCACGCCCCACGTGTTGAGCAATTCGGCGGTACGTCCACCCGGCCTCCCGCAAGCCCACTATACGCCCTCGCTCAAAGTCCGTCAACTGCACATACGGTTCACGTCCACGCTGTCGCGGCATGCTACCAGTGTTAAAGACTGCGATGGAGCTCCGTATGCCACGACAAAGTGGCTGACACTGACGGCAGCGGTGCACAAATGTTGCGCAGCTAGCGCCATTCGACGGCCAACACCGCGGTTCTTGGTGTGTCCGCTGTGCCGTGCGTGTGATCATTGCTTGTACAGCCCTCTCGCAGTGTTCGGAGCAAGTATGGTGGGTCTGACACACCGGTGTCAATGTGTTCTTTTTTCCATTTCCAGGAGTGTAGTTTGTGTGTTACATTATTAGTTTACTACACGCAAATAATCATTACGTGAAATCAAATTAAGAAGAAGTATTATAAAAAACCAGTTAGAAGTAAAAAAGAAGCTATAGGCAGCTGATATAAATTTCCATTTTCAGGACAAGCAAAACTCTTAAGAGCTTAAAGAGACCCATTTAATTTGTAAATGTCACGTGTTCAGTGGCAGAAAACCCTTCGTTTCAAGATGGTACACGACCGATGAAGTATCGATTAACGGCCCACAAGTCATGTAACAGATTTTTTGAAAAATGCAGATTTTTATTCACCATAAATGTCTGCAACTAAAGAGTTAACAATATCCTCCAAATAGCTTTAATATATTATACAGCACTTAAATATGCACAGCTCGTAATATTTACAAAGCAAATCATACCTCATAAGAATAAAAACAGTTGTAAATGCCGGAAACTCCCTGTGGCGATTTTTACTGTGGATTCTTTCACGTAAATCTTAAATCAGTCACTAGATTGAAACACCGACGAGGAAACATCGTGTGTTCGTAGTTAAACTATCATCCAGGTACAACACTCTCCCCTACACTAGACTCACATATGGGAGAGATGGTGTTCAAATGAGTTTCTGTTTCCGGAGTTTTGCTCAAATATCTTAGCGCTATTGAACGGATGGTTTCCTGAAAAAAAAAAAAGGCAACTGCTGATTTTTAATTTTTTCTTCAAGTAATTCCGACTAAACTCCATCTACAGTAACATCACCAGAAAGTCTCTTTTCCTTGAAATTCGGATCTCCGTGTACTGTTCACACATATATTGCGTAATAAGAATTCAAAAGGATGGAAATAGGAGGAATGACAGCCTAAGACACAATGCGATTTTTGAGACTGTTACTATCTGACGGTGTCATGTTACTTAGATATACGTGACCTTTTCAAAGTATAAGTTTTTCACATCTTGAAAACGATAGCGAGTTGTGTTCGTATGATGATTTTGTCGCACTTTCCTTGTATATTTTTGTAGCAAATTTTCATCGTTTTTCTCGTGCAGATAAGCGGTACAACTGTGATTGCTGTTGAATAGCGCGGAAAAACTAACAGATCATTTCAAGCTTGAAAGGTAATCGTGCCTACCAATATAATTTGTAAATAATTTGTACTTGAAATTTAATAGCCAAGGTTAATGGTCCTTCAGGTTATTTTATGTGTAGAAGGAACAAATGACGGAAAGAGCACGTAAGAAGTACACTTCTAGGCATTATAATTTCTACAGGTAGATCTGCAGCGGATAGGCACTTTGTGCAGGGAGTGGCAACTGACCCTTAACATAGGAAAATGTAATGTATTTTGAATACATAGAAAGAAGGATCCTTTATTGTATGAGATTATATGATAGCGGAACAAACACTGGTAGCAGTTACTTCTGTAAAATGTCTGGGAGTATGCGTACGGAACGATTTGAAGTGGAATGATCATATAAAATTGATTGTTAGTAAGGCGAGTGCCAGGTTGAGACTCATTGGGAGAGTCCTTAGAAAATGTAGCCCATCAACAAAGGAGGTGGCTTACAAAACATTCGTTCGACCTATACTTAAGTATTGCTCATCAGTGTGGGATCCGTACCAGGTCGGGATTGACAGAGGAGATAGATAAGATCCAAAGAAGAGCGGCGCGTTTCGTCACAGGGTTATTTGGTAAGCGTGATAGCGTTACGGAGATCTTTAGCAAACTCAAGTGGCAGAGTCTGCAAGAGAGGCGCTCTGCATCGCGGTGTAGCTTGCTGTCCAGATTTCGAGAGGGTGCGTTTCTGGATGAGGTATCGAATATATTGCTTCCCCCTACTTATACCTCCCGAGAAGATCACGAATGTAAAATTAGAGAGAGTCGAGCGCGCGCGGAGGCTTTCCGGTAGTCGTTTTTCCCGCGAACCATACGCGACTGGAACAGGAAAGGGAGGCAATGACAGTGGCACGTAAAGTGCCCTCCGCCACACGCCGTTGGGTGGCTTGCGGAGTATAAATGTAGATGTAGATATAGAAGACAGCAAGTAACAAAATTTTGCCTGTTGTGCGTATACAGTATGATATGAAGAATTCAAGATTAAATTTGTAAGTAATTATGGACGATACTGGGTGCAGAAATTGATTCGCAAAGCTACCAAGCTATGGCATAACTCGGATGGGTCCAACTGATCTTGGGTGACAAATACAGGTTAGTTATTTCATGCTGTTTCAGCTCTATGGCAGAGTTCGTCAAATGTAGTCGTTGGCGAACATTGTCATACCAGTCTCTCGGTAACCGATAACCAAATACACCTTTAAAAATAAAAATAAAAAGAACGAGACGCACTACGCAGGTATTATCCGAATGAGGCTTAAATCGGTAGATGTGATGTACACATGCAGACGAACCAATGACTATAATTTCAGAAAAATTGAATGATTTATTCCATAGAAAAAGCTTTACAAATTGAACAAGTCAGTAAAGTGTTGGTCCACCTCTGGCCATTATGCACGAACTATTCGGCTTGGCGTTGCTGACAGAGTTACTGGATGTCTTCCTGAGGGATCGTTAAAACCACGAACTGGTTGGAGGGCCCTGCCCATAATGCTCCATACGTTCTCAAGTGGGCAGACATCCGGCGACGCTGGTGGCCAAGTAGGGTATGGCAAGAACGAAGCTGTAGAAACTCTCTCCGTCTGCCAACGGGCGTCATCTTGCTGAAATGTAAGCCCAGGATGCCTTACCACGAAGGACAAAAAAACCACGCGAAGAATACCGTCGACGTACTGCTGTGCTGTAATGGTGCCGCAGATGACAACCAAAGAGGTTCTGCTATGAAAAGAAATGGTTGCCCAAACCATCAGTCTTGGTTGTGGAGTCATACGGCATGCGACAGTCAGGTTGGTATTCCACCGTTGTTCGGGGCGTCTCCAGAAACGTCCTCGCTGGTCATCGGGGCTCGGTTGGTAGTGGAACTTATCACTGAAGACAATTCTCCTGCAGTCAATGCGATTCCAGGCAGAAGACGTGTCTGGAGATGCAGCGGACACCAGCTGGTTACTAACCTCTCTATCGATCGCCATATGGCCAAACAACCAGGAATCATGGTCTAGCGTGCCATTTATTTTCATAGCAGGACGCATTTGGTTGTTATCTTGCTTGTGTGCTCAGTCCTCTCTACCAGACCTTGAAGTTTGTAACCGGAATTTACAATTGTCAAGTATTATTCGGAAAACAAGAAAGGACTTTGAAAGTCTGACAGTAAACATTACATAGCACGAGAAGAGATGCATGCAAGGATAGACGGAAACAAACATTGGATGAAGCAACGATCCGTGCTTCCCTTCAGGTCAGTGGGCATTAAAGTCCTCGATGCCATGCCCCAAACCGTTATTTTATCATCATTATCATCACCAATTCAGGATAGCAATATTGGCAGACATGTTAAAGCTCTTTCCTTCTCCATTAAGTTTTCCAGACTCCAGGTTCCTTACCTCAAAATGTTTAGCGGGACATCCACTATATCCGGTTTAAATTTTCTGCATTTTCACTGAATACAAATAGTTCAAATGGCTCTAAGTCCTATGGGACTTAGACTTAGAACTACTTAAACCTAACTAACCTTTGGACATCTCACACATCCATGCCCCAGGCAGGATTCGAACCTGCGACCGCAGCAGCAGCGCGGTTCCGGACCGAAGCGCCTAGAACCTCTCGGCCACAAGGGCCGGCATTTTCACTGAAACACCCACTATGTTACAGTAGTGCGACATAAACACAGGAAGAAATTGCCAGGGCCTGAACTGCTTATCACTAGTAAGTAAAGTGGGAAAGATGTAAGTAAAAAGTGTTGCATATATATGAAAATAGCCAGCCGGAGTGGCCGTGCGGTTATAGGCGCTACAGTCTGGAACCGCGAGACCGCTACGGTCGCAGGTTCGAATCCTGCCTCGGGCATGGATGTCTGTAATGTCTTTCGGTTAGTTAAGTTTAAGTAGTTCTAGGGGACTGATGACCTCAGTAGTTAAGTCCCATAGTGCTCAGAGCCATTTTTAGATGAAAATATATATGTTCCGAGTCACTTAAAATGCATCAACATATTGCGGCAAAACGTGTATAGCAAAAAAATTGTAATTATTTAGTTGCACATAAGACTTAGCATCAAAGTCATTAATATAATCAGAAAATTTTGACGTTATTGTTTGTCTGTCGACAATGACAATATGTTGACACAATTTTGTCATAAAGAAGTGCTCCATTCACCCCAGATACGGATCACTGACTATGTCCGCCCACAAGTTTGCCACAGATCTGGGTTTATGACTCTTCACAACTGTAGCGTGAAGATTCTTAGCTGCTCAGACACGTCTATTGCGACCACTGATCATTACGTCTGAGGCGAAACTAGTTGCATCCGAGAACCGTACTTAACAGGAAGATGAGGATTAGTCAAACTGCAGTGCAGCACCCACTGGTTCAACACGATGCGAGGTTAAAAGTCAGCAAGAGTTAAAGTTATCAATATCTGTGAACGATAGAGGATAACTGCTGTTTCATGTTACACTCCACAAAGTACTGTGCGCAAGAATTATTTTATGTTCGACTAACTGAAAGCTTCCCATCCTAGTAAGCACTGCTTCTTCTGAGACGGGAATCCGTACAGTTCGTGATTTTCGGTCGCTGTATTGTGATACCGATTGCCTAGGCTGCCCCAACTTTTGGATCAGTGTTGGAAACATGGTGTGCGTCGGACGTTTCCTACGTGGGTACGTAGCTCGCTATAACCTGTCACCTTCCTTATAGTTTCAATGATTGTCTTTACATAAAAGTCATGTTTGATAATTCCATACCCGAAAACACCACTATTTCATTAGGGCTAATTGATTACAGGCTTGAAAGTGCAAAGACAGACTTCAGTCGTGCAGAGCTTCCATCATTACTGACGATATAAATGTACACATCGTGCTCCGTGCAGTCTATCAGTGGATTTTCCTGTCCCCACCTGTCGTGGTGAACGTCTATATGCCGGTCGTGTTCGTCTGCTACATAATATTAGCAACTACATACATATCAGATAAATTTATTGCATCATAAAATAACGATCTGTAGATCATTGTATTCTAATAGTGGAGATATTCCACAATTAGGTTTCGCATCGTATAGCTTTTGACTGGGGGTACACTAATTCCGTCCAGGGGGGTATGAGGTGGCGGCAGGAAGGGCATCCGGTCACCCCTTCCAATTAACCACGCCAAATCCGTATTTAACTCTGACGACTCTGCGCACCATGCAGGACACAGGCGGTAGCGAAAAGAAGAATCGTATAACTGTTGACTCACTCATTTCTGCACCAAATTTCGTTCCATGGAATATTTATGTATTTGAGGTTTTCCATCATCCCTCAAAGATTGTAAAGTTATCATGGATAACTCCTGTGTATACTACTAACGATGTCACTTAATGTGAATTTAGGAAAATGTTTAACTAATTAATATCTCAAGTGCAGTATTATAGCCGGCCGGGGTGACCGAGCGGTTCTAGGCGCTTCAGTTTGGAACCGCGCTACCGCTACGATCGCAGGTTCGAATCCTGCCTCGGGCATGGATGTGTGTGACGTCCTTAGGTTAGTTAGGTTTAAGTAGTTCTAAGTTCGTGGGGACTGATGACCTCAGATATTAAGTCCCATAGTGCGCAGAGCCATTTGAACCATTTTGAAGTATTATAACATGTGTATATAAGAAATATAAAAGTTTTTAATTTGACGCTATGTGGTTGTGATTACTTACAAATTATTTTATGATTTTTGGAATCTATAGATTTACGTATTTACAGAAAATATTAGTTTTGTGGAGTGAACATAACATATAAGTGTACTGATAGAAGGAGTGGCTTATCAGTGCCACTATTGGCACTGAGTTCCTTAAAACATGAACTACATTAATGTTATGATTCCTCGTCCATTGACATGAGAGAAAGGCACTTAGCAATTTCTGTGTTGCGTACCACACTGGTTGAGTTTCGTAATTGCCTGGTAATAGTTGCCGTTTATAGCTCAATACAGATTAATTTTATGTTTTATGCAATATTTCTTCATATTAATGATGAATTTGCCCTCCTCGTGTTCTTAGAAAAATTATAGATATACAGGGTGGTCACAAAATGATTGAGATGCTTGTAGGGATGTTACAGGGCAGGTTGTACTGAGACATAAATGTTAAGAAAGAAATTCGATACTTTGCGCCGTTTCCGAGTTATTTAGCATTGAAGTTAGCCAATCACATTGTCGCGCGCGTAAATTCAAGTTTCAGCTAACGAGACAAAGCACTCGTTGGGCAACACCGCCCCTGGCAGGCCGCTTGAGTGTGAGCGCGCGACGCCCCGATTGGCTGAATTCTATGCTAAATAACTCGGAAACGGAGCAACGTATCGAATTTCTTTCTTAACATTTATGTCTCAGTACAACCTGCCCTGTAACATCCGTACAAGCATTTCACACATTTTATGATCACCCTGTATATGCGCAACAGACTATTGAGATAAGAATTTTGGATTTGCTCATTCTACATCCACAGTGACAGTTCAAAGGAATAGTATTTTGTTTATGACGATTTTGTGCTAGCAACAGGCCTAATAGCCAAGTTCTATTCATATATTAATAAGGACAGCCTTTGGTTGCTAACCAGTCAGGATAAGCCTAAAATGCTGAGTTTATTCCAAGCTACTAGTTAATCCCAACTTACATTGCAAACAGAAAGAGAGTTTCGATAGGGTTATAGGTTGTGCCAAAGTTGCTGGCAACCTGACGTTTCTTCAGGCAGGGCCATAGGGCGCCAGGCGGACGACGGGGCTTGGATTAAGTGGGGCGAGCACACGGCAGGCATGTGCGCGCTGCCGACATTACGCTGGCCAAACCTCCCTAATCAACAGTTACAAAGCGCCGCTGCAGCCCGGCCGGCCGGTACGCACGCGCGTGACGTCACGGAGCTGGGTGTGGCCGGCGGTCGATAGAGGCAGCGCGCCGGGCCCGGAGCTCCGAGCTAGCAGCGGCCGCACCGCCGGCGCATGCATTATCCACGCTTTTAAATCGAAACCCACAAGGAAATGTAGGTCCAGGTCTGGTGACTCACACGCTGCCAGCCAGTCCGCGAAGCCAAGATTCCCAGGCTATGTACCATCTCTTCTGTCGACACCTGGAATTTTGATAACCTTTCCGGACTGAGTCCAAAGTGAGCCAGGAAGACACTTCATCTGTCACTCCATATTACCTTATCCCTTTTCAGTACAGAGCGAAATTAAATATTTCACATTTAGATAGACTGTGTAAAGAGCATTGAGTGTGGGAAAAAATCAGTCGAGTCTCATTTCTCACACAGGTAGAATATCACAATAAGAATGCCTACATCTAACCTTTGGAAGTCACTATAAAGTACACGACAGAATATACTCATTATAGTACCATATAATACAGGTTTCCCTTGTTGCGTTCACGGATGGAGGGTGGCAGAAATGACTGATCGAGTTCTCATTACTCTTAATTTTGCTTCGTAGTTTGTTATGGAGTGAGCGTAAACAGCTAAAAAATGACAGATGATCACGCCCGTGAAACGGCTCTTAGAATTTTACAAGCAGACTTTATCGAGACATTAAAATCTTTCTTCAAGTACCTGATGGTTAAGAACTTGCTACATTTCTGTTATATTAACCCAGTGATTAACCCTTCGAGAAATTTTATTATTATTTTTTAAGTACCAGTGCCTTTAGCATAAAAGCACTGGTGCTGTTGTAAGGCAGAGGTATCTAGTGGTACACCGATGTACTTCTACGAAATTAGTGCATTGTAGCAGATGCTTATAACGTTCAAAACAACAATCGGAGCGGCTATTGTTCTACGTGGTTGTAGGAAAACGTGACACGTGATTTTTTAGTAGTACCATGTTGAGGAGGTGTTTTACAGTCAAAGTAACGATATTTAAAGTCATTGTGACGTAAATTTGGCATTGCACTACTGCGTTTATGAGTGGTTTCGAAATTTAACTACCGGGGCAGTATCTATTAGTTTTGATACAAAATTTATCAAATATTGGGACTATTTTTGCTTGTTATTTAGGACTATAATTTGTATTTGGCATTATGTGTTAATGCAAATTTCGAGGTGTTGGAGTGTGTCAAGGAAAAATATGAATTTGTTTTCAAATATATCACATGAACTGAAGGATGGTTAAAACTGTATGTCCGCGTGCTTCCAAAGTGAAATCGTCACCTTCAAACAATTGATTGTTTACTTTTTGCCAATTTCTTCTTGTATCCGTTGCTTGCTATGATAATAAAAGTTCATTTTGTGAAATTGACAATATGCTCCAAAGTGAAACCACCTCCTTAAAATAATTGAGGGTTTACTTTTTGCCAATTTCTTCTGGTGTTCGTTGATTACCCTATGATAATAAAGGTTACTTTTGCGAACAATTTTAAAATTACTTTTGTTTTCATGCTGTTGGAACTCAAAGGGTTAATGTAGTCTGCGTCCATTTGTACTTTTCTTCTCTGTACATGTCTGTCTTCCCTGTTACTTCAACCAGATGTTACTTCCATCCCTTGAGCAGTAGTACTCTGTTGACAGTACAAGTGAGTTACGAACCAAACTTTCCTAGTACCCCATGAATGAATGAAGGGTCTCATTTTCTGTATCTACAACATAAATTGATGCTTTGTTTCCAACTGCTGCCGTTGAGATATGAATGAATAGACGGGGGGCATTTACAAATGCTGCTGAAAATGAAGAAGACAGAATCAGATAAATAAGTCCATAAAAACTGTTAATTGTAGCGCTGATACCAAATTTTATTTGATCTACTGAGTAAAGCTCAATTTAAAATTCAACTGTAGTGTAAGAACTTTTCTAACGTTTATATACACTTGTATAATATTTTTTGAAGCTCCAAAATTCAATTTTCATATGACATGGTTCGCAGCCATCGTTAAACTACAACCCATCAGATAACTGGATTAATAAATTATCCTGAAGATCGAAGGAAATCAAGGGCATATGTTCTCAAATAAAACTATGGCTAGCAAAACATTGTTGTTTAGCAACAAACCTTCAGGTTGAAGATTCGTTTGTGTTTTTATAAGGAGATAGGTGTACCAAAATTTTTGAAGTACTCATTTAAGTCTACGTACCTGTGAGAAATTCGAGAATTTTCATTTCTACAGGTTATATTCTACGGAATTTTTCTTTCGTACTACCTGGGTTCCGAGTTATTACTTTCTAATCCAGCAACACACTCTGAAAACAATAGATTTTAATACAGCGCTATAATGAGTATAGAGGTGTGAGATTAGCAACTAAATTAGACATAAATCTCGATTGTCTATATTGTCCTCATTGTGAATGCAACAGTTGAAGAAACCGTTATCAAAGGAAATTCTGGAGTTGTAGACGAAATTTTTCTGTGTGTTGGGATCTTAATGGGGCCAAGACAGGTAAGTAACTAAACTGGCTTTGGTCATGAAGACTCATTCTGTGACACCTTTCTGGTATTTGATTTTAATTTTTTTACCTTCTATTTTAACTGCGAAACCTGTCGTCTGCGTTTTCAGTGCCGAATTTTAACTTTATTATGATCATGTTGCTAGCGTTTAGTCAATGTTGTGCAAAAATGAGGCTAGTCCGTTACACTGTCCAGCTTGTGTGGGAAATGTGGTTTACTTGAATCATGCAGGTTATTCCTTATACCTCGAAAACCCCAGAATAATCAGCTAAAACATCGGAACCATTTAAACCAATGAAGGCTGTCAGTTTTAATCCTTTCGTGTACCATGCACATGAATAACATTACTCGCCAGTTTCGGCCTTAGGTAATTTTCAAATGTGTGATGCTGGTGATGTGTGTGTGTCACATTTAAAAAACTTGTTTCGTGTTTTGCTGGGACATTCACGTTCCTGCACATACATATGTCAAATGTGACAAATATAGCCTTGAAAATATCAATCAGCTTACAAGCATAACTGTCACAACACATCATGTAGGCAAAAGTCTTACTGAAGGCAAGCTTATTAGTCTTTGCGTATTGGTTTAAAAGCACACCGTGTACTATTTCGCACTGGCACATAAACATAACTGTTTAAAGTTATTTATTAAAGAAATTTCAAAACTTCTTGGATCCAGAGTCCTAGGCCGAAGGACAACCGAAATTACAAACGGTTGTGCTCAATGCGTGAGAGTTTTTGTTAGAAACATTGAAACAAATACTCTGTTGAGTGCGCGACTTTTTTTCAAATCATGTGGATTGTCTCACAGCTGTGGCGCCAAAAAAAAAAGTTATGAATGTGAAAAAAAAATGCGTCATCAGTCTGAGTCCTATTTTATCCAACATAATTGTAGTCTACATATTTTACGATTTCTTCTGTAGGTATAATTCAATAACCGGAATGTAAATCTGTCCAGTTTCATCAATATCACAAGCTGACTTACGCACTTTTCTTCGTAACTTATTATAAGACTAGTGGCAACTGAAATACCTAGAAAAATATTTGTATAATAATTTCATTACGTTGATTAGTCAGTCTCTTTGAGGGGAAAAA
Organism: Schistocerca gregaria; assembly: GCF_023897955.1. Lineage (NCBI taxonomy): Eukaryota > Metazoa > Arthropoda > Insecta > Orthoptera > Acrididae > Schistocerca > Schistocerca gregaria. The sequence continues at coordinate 503,358,850 of NC_064931.1, read as the reverse complement.
TGATTAAAAATATCTTGAATACAAATTTATGTAAATATCCTCGAATGCAGTAACTGGTACCTCAGGCTACACGCTGCAAACAGCTGAAGCAAAATAGCGACACTTAAAATCACATGATGGATTGGCGGTTCCATTACGTTATTAAAGCTAACACATAGCGATAGTGACTCAGATTAAATATTTACTTGAAAAATTTAATCTCCAGTATGAATTAACGAATTATATTTAAATCATAGGCAAAGCAATAAAATAAATCCAAAATTTACTATGACATTCTGCACCTTCTATGTTAGGGAGTTACTTGCTAATCAGCAGGAAAAATGACTTAGCTTTAGCACGTGCCTCAGTCAGTTTTATCACGACAGATGTGACGGAGAGTGGTGACTACGCAAGTGCATGCAGCTGTAGTAACGATGGTGAAACCAGCGAAGTACTGATCCAAGTAGTCCCTTGTTCTGATCTCTTGCGTGCCGCATTACTGAATTCCAGCAATGGCCAATGGCCTGCTTTCCATCTTGTGGCGAATGCTTGCAGAACTTACAAATGACTCACTCTACAGACTGTCTGAAACACTTTAACAGGTCTCCCCAGGGTTTTACCGGCTATTTTAGGTCCCTCTTGGTTGCTTTCTCGCATCGAGGCCTCCCATCGTCAACATTAATACGAGTTTATTTTTCTCCCACAATTCTGGACACTGTTACACCATACTTTCTTTGTGCGTTCCGTCATTGCTTGATCCCTGGTTTCCATTTTCCTCTCGACACTCACGTCCAGAAAAAAAAATGGAACACCTTGAACGACTAGGGATAGGACATTCATATTGACAGAATATGTACATTACTGTGCTCTGTAGAAATGGTTAGCGTTTGAACCATGTCGGCCAGCGGGTTCAGGGCCAACATCGATATCACGGCACATCACCACCTACCGGTAAAATGTACCTGGAGCTCTCGTTGTCGACACCTCATCCGAATGGCATTGCAGGACAGATCTGCGTCCTCCTCGGCTCTGGCCTACACATCGTGGGGTGTCGAGCCGTTCCCGTTTGTTACGGCATGGATTACCTGCGCGTCGTCTACTTCTCCGCTCACCTTTGACGAATGTGCAGAAACATTCTAGACTGCAATGGTGTATGGCATGGCACGACGTCACTGGGGCCAGGATGGCATAGTATAGTGTTTTTGGACGAATCCAGGCTACGTTTATTCGAAAATGATGGCCGCATTTTGGTTCGCCGCAGACAGGGGGAGCAGCACCACAGTGGTTACATTTGCACAAGACACACAGCGCCAACTATAGCCTTTATGGTGTGGGGTGGTATAGGGTACATGTACAACACTCTGTGACCAGTGTGTCTTACGTGAGTGACGTCGTGCGACCCATAGCCATACCCTTCCTGTACAAAACCCCAGACGCTATTTATCAGCAAGACTATGCACGACCAAATGTTGCTGTACAAACACGTATCTTCTTGGTGTCACACGATGTCAGCCTTTTCTCCTGGCTCGCCAGATTACCAGGCTTGTAACCAATCGAAAACGTGTGAGATATGGTGAAAGAACGAGTGCAGCTCTGTGATCCAACGCCAACCACGACAGATGAACTTCGGAACCAGGCGAATGCAGCATGTATACCACAGGACGCCATTCGCGCCTTATATGCGACGTTGGCATCATGCACGGAACAGGTTATCAGAGCCAGTGGCGGCCCCTATGTCTACTAGGCAACAGGACACCTACTGAACCGATGGGACTGAAATGATAGTCATTTCTGGAGAAGATACTAATGTACGTGTCCTATGATTACGAACGTCCTATCTGTAGTTGTTCAATGTGCTCTGTTTTCTCTGATCACGAGTGTAATTCTGTTACCAACCTTGAGGAATCCCTACGTCACGAAACATTGTTCTCTTGGTTCCAGCGGTTTTCAGTCAACGAGATATTCCTTTCTGGCGACACACGGCTGGATGACATTAACAAATGTTCACAGTGCGCTGGCAAGTCGGATTGCTTGAGCTGATACGTTGTGTGTTGTTGAAACAAGCTATCGCCGGCCGCGGTGGTCTCGCGGTTCTAGCCGCGCAGTCCGGAACCGTGCGACTGCTACGGTCGCAGGTTCGAATCCTGCCTCGGGCATGGATGTGTGTGATGTCCTTGGGTTAGTTAGGTTTAAGTAGTTCTAAGTTCTATGGGACTGAGTCCCATAGTGCTCAGAGCCATTTGAACCATTTTTTTTTTTTTGAAGCAAGCTATCACAACGAATCTCAAGGAAGTGAGCAATCTGTGACACTACTTAGATGTCTACCCTTCTTCTCGCAGAGCTCCAACTGCTATGAAAAAATCGGGCGAATGCTTGCCATCGAAACGGCGTCCTATTCTACTTACGAGTGGGCATATTTCTGGCACCGTAGTGATACGTAGACGAGGCAATTTATGTGTGGCGTGCGTCTAAGTCGGGATACAGTCAGTTTATTACGTTATATTTGCCTAAAAATATATTTTAATTTTTTCATTTTCATGTAGTACAATGCTTCTTAGAGGGCAAGCGGAAAAACAATATCCGCTAAGTCACAACGTCGATGAAGGTGTGGGTCCAGTGATCGTGGCAAACGGCCTTTGAAGAGAACTATAACGGAAAATAAGTAGCTATAAAAGTCAATGGAGAACTAAATTTCACAAGTTCGAACACTGAGAACACCAAAATAACTTGAAGGGAGTTCCAGGAGCAGAGAACTGTAGCCCGAGCTGGAATTCCAAAACCACACATCAGTGATGAGAAATGCCCGTAACGGGAAAGCGTGGCGCCGAACCCATAAAACCCGGACAATGGAGCAATGGAAGAACGTCAGATAAGTCTTGTTTCATACTGTTTCCAACTTTTGGCCAAGTTTAAGTCCCAAGAACGAAACATGGGGGAGGGTTCGGTGAAGATTTGAGCAGCAATATTGTGGTATTCCATGGGCCCCGTGGTTACTCTTCAAAGTCGAGTTACTGCCAAGGATTATAAGAGCATTTTGGCTGATCAGAGACCAATCTCTTGGTATAATGTTTGTTCCTCAAAAGTGATGCCGTGTTTCAAGACGACAGGACTCCTGTTCACACATCTCGTATCGTCCAGGACTGGTTTTGTGAGCACGAGGCTGAATTGTCGCATCTCCGCTTCCAACTACAGTAACCACATGTTTATGTTATTGAGCCTTTGTGGTCTACTTTCGAGAGAAGGTTGAGTGATCGCTAACCACCTACATCATCGTTACCTGAGCTTGCCACTATTTTGCTGGAAAATGGTCAAAAATTCCCTCAAAATCCATACAGAACCTGTATTTACCCATTCCGAGACGACTGAAAGCCGCTATGAAGGCCAACGGCTTTCCTACACCATTGGGTTGGGTTGTTTGGGGGAAGAGACCAAACAGCGAGATCATCAGTCTCACCGGATTTGGGAAGGACGGGGAAGGAAGTCGGCCGTGCCCTTTCAAAAGAACCATCCCGGGATTCGCCTGGAGCGATTTAGGGAAATCAAGGAAAACCTAAATCAGGATGGCTGGACGCGAGATTGAACCGTCGTCCTCCCGAATGCGAGTCCAATGTGCTAACCATTGCGCCACCTCGCTCGGTCTACACGGTATTAGGCATCGTAATGTGTTGTGTAGTTTAGTGTTTCGCAGCGAAATCTGTGATGTAATGAGTTCCTTGCAGCTGCACACCATTATCTTTATTTTCCTGACATAAATCTTACAATCAGTATCTGTTTGCGTTCCGCGATAATTGGAGTTAAAGCTTTTAATTTGTTTTACCTATAAGAATTAATCGTCTGCAAAAAAAGAGGTTTCGTAAAAATGTTTGAATATTATAAACGATCAGGTGCTTTGCCCATTCTTCTGTTATAGTTGGCCCATATATAAATTTGAAAGTATTGGTGGTGCAGAAACAACCTAGTCTAATGCAACTCTGTATTTTATCATCTTGCGAGTTACTACTCTCATGGTTCACAAATGCTAGAGCTACTCCTGTTTAATAAATTAAATTCAGTAGGTAATCCATTTCACAACACCTGTTATTAAATTCACGTGATTCTATGGGGATCGATCTGATTGTAGGTAAGATCACTCGGTACAGATCTTTCTGAAATCCACAGGCGGATGTCGATGGCTGTCTTAATCTCACACTAAGTCATCATTTTGAATGACGTGTATGCCCATCTAGTATTCATATACCTTGGAAGCAATAAAATCATAAGAGAAGGATTCCTAAATTATGTGACTATTCCACGATACGTTGGTGACATCTCTCTCTCTCTCTTCCTTTTCTCTCTCCCCCACGCGTTCTCTCACCCTATGTTTCTCGCTCTCTCTCTCTTCCTCTATCTTTCTCTCTTTCACACACACACACACACACACACACACACACACACGCACACACATTCAATAAAGAGATAAAACAGTTGTTTCCGAGGAATGAAAATAGTCTTTGATGATCAGATACACTAGTACAAAAAGACAAATGAAGATCTCTACGGACTTAAGGTAGAAAAACCATATTTTCAGGGCCACTGACAGACGACAATAACAGCAGTCACTCAAACCGCTGTACTGTGATCGCGGTAAGAGCCACGTAATTGTCAAGGAAACGAGCATTGTCTTGCTGAAAACGAACCACGATGCTGTCGCATGAAAGATAACACATCAGGACGCAGGACGTCCCATGACGTACCGTTGTGCTGTCAAAGTTTCTTCAGTCCGTACCAACCGTGACCTGAAATTATAGACGTTGGCTCCTCACACCATGATACCAGGCATAACACCGTTGTGCCTCTCCAAAACGTTGGAAGAATGAGACTTCTCCGCTGGCCGCTGCCATGTTTGGCGACGATGGTCATGAGGAGTAGGCTAAACACACACGCACAAAAGAAGAAAAAACGAACTGCTTTTGGAGTGGTCTACATCTACATCTATACTCCACAAGCCAGCCAACGGTGTGTTTCGGAGGGCACTTTACGTGCCATTGTCATTACCTCCCTTTCCTGTTCCAGTCGCGTATGGTTCGCGGGAAGAACGACTGTCGGAAAGCCTCCGTGCGCGCTCGAATCTCTCTAATTTTACATTCGTGATCTAATTTTACATTCGTTTTCTCTCACCCTCACGCGTTCTCTCTCTCGTTCTCTCTCTCTCTTCCTCGCTCTTTCCCTCTTTCACACACACACACACACACACACACACACACACACACACACACACACACAAACACATTCAATAAAGAGATAAAACAGTTGTTACCGAGGAATAAAAATAGCCTTTGATGACTCAAACGGTATTTTAGTGAACATCAGATACACTAGTACAAAAGGACAAATGAAGACCTCTAGCCGGCCGCGGTGGTCTAGCGGTTCTAGGCCCTCAGTAAGGAACCGCGCGACTGCTACGGTCGCAGGTTCGAATCCTGTCTCGGGCATGGATTTGTGTGATGTCCTTAGGTTAGTTAGGTTTAAGTAGTTCTAAGTTCTAGGGGACTGATGACCACAGATGTTAAGTCCCATAGTGTTCAGAGCCATTTTGAAGACCTCTAATGACTTAAGGTAGGAAAACCATATTTTCAGGGCCACTGGCAAACGACAATAACAGCAGTCACTCAAACAGCTGTACTGTGATCACGGTGGTTAAGAAGCATGGACTGCTGAGGAATCGCGTCGCATTGTCTTCAGTGATGAATCGCGGTTCTACACTATCCAGAGTGAACATCGTCGGTGTTCTTCGAACGTTTTGGACAGGCACAGCGGTGTTACTCCTGGCCACCGGGAATGACTTCAAATCAACTCTGACGGCACAACGGGACCTCACGGACACCCTGCGTCCTCTCTCGTGTGTTTTCTGTCGTGCGGCGGTATAGTGGTGCCATTTGTCAACAGGAAAATGCTCATATACGCATGGGACGTGCCTCTCTGAAGCATCTGCGCAAGGTTGAGGTACTCACGTGGCCAGCAAGATGTGAGATCTGTCGCTAATAGAACATGGGTTGGTGCAGCTTAGATGTCAACTCCGTATCAGTGTCAGTATCCAGAATATCAAGGAACAGTCATAACAATTGTGAGGCTGCTTGACCCAGGAGAGGATACAGCCGTTTTATGAGACTCTTCCCAACCGTGACAGTGAATGCATCCAGGCCAGAGGTGTTTCAACTTCATACTGCTAAGTGGGCTCAGACTGCCAAGTTCTTTCTAAATTTGACTCGATTTCGGAATCACTTAAATAACTTCACATACCCTCTAAACTTGTCAATCTTTATTTCCTTTCCTCCTACCCATTTATGTTCTTCAGTCATTAACGCTCTGACAGAATACGAACGTATTTTAATTTAGTTTGTCTCTAATGCTTTCGGTTATTCCTATAATTTTGAAGAAACTTAATAGCCAAAATCACATTCAGTACTGTTTATTCGAGATGACCAGTTTCAATAGGTACGTGCATCATTATTATTGTTTGCCATTACAAATGAAGAAATGGAAATTCTTCGTTTTCATAATTTCAAAAAACCTTATTGTTGCACGTCCTATTCCGGTGTGAGTGTATTAAACTTGCCATGCTGACATTATAATGGAGAGTATGTAGCACGTTCCACACAAGTTTGTTAAAAATAAAAACAGGTTTCTCATAAATAAAAACAATATAGTTAAAAAGAGCCTTTGTAACTTAGGATGTCCACACACACACAGCATTACACTGACGCGTCTTAGATGTTGAACTGCGTAACCGTGCACATTTGTGTGCATGTTTAGATTTACGTGGAGTGTTTAATACACCACTTATCCACATTCTTTGAAGTACACAGTTCCACTGACTGACAGTAAGATAAAGGTAAGGCATGCAAATAATTCCAGTCACTTGATGGCTCTTACATCGGTATCTGAATACCAGTTTGTACATTTTTTCCATTTAATTTAAAATTACAAATTTATTTGAGAGTAGTTTATTAACAGTTGAAAACTACACTGATTTTTACTTAATAAGTGTTTATACACTTTTACAAAAGACCTCATTTATAATATTCTTCGTAGATAGGATTTTAATATTTATTTTATTATATTACATTACTGTATGTGTGCTGTCGGTACGTATGTCGTCTGCTTTTTTATCACCGCAAGCTACCCAATATTCCCGAAAGACACGTTAAACAGGACATAAATCTTGAAAGATGGGAGCGGTGTGGGTCGGTAGGTGGAGGGGGGAAGGTGCCAAGGGGCAACAAGTGCATATAAATAACTTGAGCACTGCAGACTGGAAATTGCACTGTCTAGACCTTGCAAAATGGGGGTGGGGTGGGAGGAAATGAAGGAAGAGCGGAATAATCAAGGAGTGGGAGGGGTTGTAGCACGGACACTACAAATTATTTACGGTATTTATTTTGCATCAGTATCTTGGGAGAGGTATTATTTAGAACGAGTGCAAATAATTTATTAAATCGTTATGCAATTGTACAGAATCATATGCAGTATTAGTTGCTAGGAGACAACAGATTTGTCGTTCAACAGTCTGAGAATATTGTCATTCTCTCTGACTGCAAAGCAGCTACAGCTTTATTAGCATCGGTGATTGTTAGGTTGTCGGTTTTTTATGTCAACTTCCCGAAATTTTCGGAGTGATGCAACAGAATGCTTGTGTCATGTCTCTATCTACTTGCTTTCGTGTAGCTTATTGAAAAGCATGTATTTTACAGACTTTTGTGCTTTGTATCTCTCAACCCTTTGTGTATATGCATAGAAAAATCGAAGAAGTTCTTACGAATATCTGAATGGACGGTGCGACAGGACAAATGAACACAAGCGATCACACGCTGCGCACAGTGAATGACCTGGATGGTACAACAAAGCCACAAAGTTTTTCATTTAATTTTTTTTTCACCGCACGTGGTTATTCAAAGGAGTCCTCAGTTAAAGAGCTGGTGCGAAATCCCGCCACGGGCAGATGAAAAGCGATTACGCTCTGTGAAGTGCAGTTTCCGTGTACCCTTTTAACGGGATAGCGGCCCTCGTAATTACTCTGTTACGCACATTATACACCGCTCTGGGTTTGGAACAACTGTGTACCGGCTCTGAGTGTCACTGTCCCTCCTGTGACGTGCCTGAGAATCGAGTTATATCATATTAAGTCTGATCAGGGGTTATACTCAAAAAAGTTGGCAAAGTAATTCTCATGCGGCCAGGAAAGACCCACACATGTTACGAATACACAATTCATTTTATCTTAGTACATATCCAGTTTTGCTCCGAAAGACACTGTACGATATATCTCTAAACTAGTATCGTCTGCAAAAAGTACCAATTCTGCTTGATGAACGCTATTCAAACATAAAAGGAGTAGGAGTGAACCCAAGATTGAAGCCCGTGGAACTCCTTTTGTGTGGCATAACGGTAATAAATTATATACACAAACTTTCCCCGTGATTTAGCTTATGTATTAGAGGAAACCGTACCAAAATCCCTACAGTAGTTACTGAGATTAGCCATCCCATACAAAGAAGAAAACTTGGCGGGAGGCTTTAATTCATAACATGTATAGATGAACAAAGTAACCCATACGACTGTCTCCCCATCCTTTGTCATTTGCAAATGTTGTGCGGTAACTGAAACTGTCATTATGACTAGTCATTAGCATTAAATGAGGGAGTGTGCTAGGAAAAGCAGTTGGGCTATGTTTATTGCCTCATCTTAGATGGTAAACTCCTGAAGTTTTAAGAACACGCATTTCCGCGATGCATAATATTTTTCTTTCGCTGAGGTTTGTACTCATTTGTGTGGTGCTTTCGCTATTGCTAAATAAGCACGAGGCGAACCATGCATCTCCACTGTGAACTTTCTCGAGCTCTTCCATTAGTAAAACGTGGCAAGAGTCTCAGATCGAAGAGCGGAGAGAAACCAGTGAAAAACTAAAGTTTTGAGGCGCTCCGTAGAACGTGCTCAGATAACATAATTGTTACAGCACTGCCCGCGAGAGACAGGTATGCTGCCTCGAGTTCTCATCCTGCACACAGCTATAACTTGCCACAAAACGTTCATCGGACTATATGATGGTGATGGAACGTACGACAGAATTCTAATGATTTGCTTTAACTAAATAAATAACGTCATTAGTGATACATGTAATGCATCACTGACACAGTGAATTTTTCCAGGCTGATTTAATTATGCAACTGTTAATCATCTTCATAAGAAAGATGACAATAAAGACGTGAATAAATATCTTCCAATTTCTCTACTAACATGATTTTCTAAAATATTCGAAAAAGTAATGTCCTCAAAGGTAATCTCACATTTAAGCAGAAATAGTTATATTAGCACATCACAGCTTGGATTATAGAATGATTGCTAGACTAAGAATGCTATCTATACATTCATTCACAAAACATTAGAAGCCTCAAATAATAAAATATCGCCGGCTGGTATTTTATGCAATATTTATATGGCATTTAACTGCACAGCTCATTTTGCTCCTAACCAAAAGCTTAAGTTATATGGATTTGATGGCTTTACGAACAACTGTTTTTAATCGTGTTTAGCAAATAGAATACAAAAAATTGTCAATCGGTCTGCTCTTGAGGGGATGTGCAGCCGTATTTTTATTGAAAGACATTGTGACGAATAATTCAAACAATGTTTGAAGGAGAGAAAATTTTGGTGGTTGGGTGGACAATAAAAAAGCGGAAGGGAGTCCCCCAGGTTTAAATTTTGGATCTACTCCTATTCCTTGTATATGTAAATTACCTTCCATTTAATTTTCATCAAGCAGCATTGGTAGTTTTTGAAGACAATACTAGTGTCATAATAAATACCATTAGAGATAAATCAACAAAACAAATTTTTAATTGTGTTTTTCAAAGAGCGATTCTCTGAAAATTTACTCTCCCTTAAGTTTGAGAAGACACACATATTTAGTTTTGTAAAAGAAATAAGAGCCATACAAACAGTTGTTGTAGCACAGGAATAGGTGGCAGAAAAGGGGGTAGGAAGCTCCAAATTTTTGGATACACATATTGATGAAAACTTGAACTGGAGGAAGCATATTACTGAGCTAGTTAAACAGTAAGTTCAGACAGCTTTACGTATAATGACTATTCTTGGAAACAATCACATTAACCTTCAGACAAATTTTGCATATTTCCACTCAGTAACGCCTTATGGAACAATTTTATGGAGTAACTTATCTTTTAGAAACGAAGAACTGATTGCCAAAGACAGCAGTAAGTATATTTCGTGTTGTTCACCCATAGCCATGTTGGAAGAAGCCTTCAAGTTGTTAGGCCGTTTATCTACATCTTCACAATACACACATTCGAAAATTAAATTCGTCTTAAATAATCCATCACAAGTTGAGAAGAAAAATAACCTTTATTACTGATTAATCATAGAAGCTGCCAATTGCTCAGAAAAGAGGTCAGTATGCCCCGACAAAAATTTTGCCCAATAACATTGTGAGTTAAGAGCATTGCGCTCTCATTTAAATATGTGACCGAAGGAGTCAGCCTACAGGAATTGTAAAACGAACTCTGTCGTCGGGCACCTTGTGCCACAAAGGGCGCAGGTTCACCACGAGATGGGGAAATTCACAGGCGTCTATTGTCTATTGAGGCCTAAGCGCTGTAGTGTGCGAGTGAGACAGGCGAGAACCTACGTCATAGGGAAACCCAGTAGAAGCCGTTGTGGCCAAGGAGACGTAGCAGTGTTAAATATCGCGGACCTAAGATCAGCCATAAAGGGAAACATTTATAAAAAACTATTTAGTTCTGTAGTAAAGCAACGTGTCTATAATACACTCCTGGAAATTGAAATAAGAACACCGTGAATTCATTGTCCCAGGAAGGGGAACTTTATTGACGCATTCCTGGGGTCAGATACATCACATGATCACACTGACAGAACCACAGGCACATAGACACAGGCAACAGAGCATGCACAATGTCGGCACTAGTACAGTGTATATCCACCTTTCGCAGCAATGCAGGCTGCTATTCTCCCATGGAGACGGTCGTAGAGATGCTGGATGTAGTCCTGTGGAACGGCTTGCCATGCCATTTCCACCTGGCGCCTCAGTTGGACCAGCGTTCGTGCTGGACGTGCAGACCGCGTGAGACGACGCTTCATCCAGTCCCAAACATGCTCAATCGGGGACAGATCCGGAGATCTTGCTGGCCAGGGTAGTTGACTTACACCTTCTAGAGCACGTTGGGTGGCACGGAATACATGCGGACGTGCATTGTCCTGTTGGAACAGCAAGTTCCCTTGCCGGTCTAGGAATGGTAGAACGATGGGTTCGATGACGGTTTGGATGTACCGTGCACTATTCAGTGTCCCGTCGACGATCACCAGAGGTGTACGGCCAGTGTAGGAGATCGCTAACCACATCATGATACAGGGTGTTGGCCCTGTGTGCCTCGGTCGTATGCAGTCCTGATTGTGGCGCTCACCTGCACGGCGCTAAACACGCATACGACCATCATTGACACCAAGGCAGAAGCGACTCTCATCGCTGAAGACGACACGTCTTCATTCGTCCCTCCATTCACGCCTGTCGCGACACCACTGAAGGCGGGCTGCACGATGTTGGGGCGTGAGCGGAAGACGGCCTAACGGTGTGCGGGACCGTAGCCCAGCTTCATGGAGACGGTTGCGAATGGTCCTCGCCGATACCCCAGGAGCAACAGTGTCCCTAATTTGCTGGGAAGTGGCGGTGGGGTCCCCTACGGCACTGCGTAGGATCCTACGGTCTTGGCGTGCATCCGTGCGTCGCTGCCCTTCCGGTCCCAGGTCGACGGGCACGTGCACCTTCCACCGACCACTGGCGACAACATCGATGTACTGTGGAGACCTCACGCCCCACGTGTTGAGCAACTCGGCGGTACGTCCACCCGGCCTCCCGCATGCCCACTATACGCCCTCGCTAAAAGTCCGTCAACTGTACATATGGTTCACGTCCACGCTGTCGCGGCATGCTACCAGTGTTAAAGACTGCGATGGAGCTCCGTATGCCACGGCAAAGTGGCTGACACTGACGGCGGCGGTGCACAAATACTGCGCAGCTAGCGCCATTCGACGGCCAACACCGCGGTTCCTGGTGTGTCCGCTGTGCCGTGCTTGTGATCATTGCTTGTACAGCCCTCTCGCAGTGTCCGGAGCAAGTATGGTGGGTCTGACACACCGGTGTCAATGTGTTCTTTTTTCCATTTCCAGGAGTGTAGTTTAGGATTTATTGTTAAAGTGAAATTAACAAGTTTTGTAACAAAGACCTGAATGCTAAAATCAGAACGCATTGGTCGATCTTAACGATCGACGTTTCATATAGAAGCGCATCATTAAAATGACAAAAGTTGTAAATATCAACTCTGTAGCTTTATTTGTTTAAAAGATATAGTAAATTTAAATTATCAGTATTTTCAGTTAAGCATCAGATCATCATTTCCTCCGCACAAAACACATTGAACGATAGCAGCGTGACACCTTATTGATTCATTAGGTAACAGAATATTTGTTGTAAAATTTAGCGCATATTAGTTACTTTTGTTCTTTATTTATTTATCAGAAAGCACATTGGTGAAAGGCCACTGGCCGTGGCATTCAAAGCTAAGAAGGAAATTGAATTGGTTTTATGTAAAAGAATTTAACGTTTATTATGTAATGGATATTATTGTTACTCCCCCTATGAACCATGGACCTGGTGGGGAGGCTTGCGTGTCTCAGCGATACAGGTAGCCGTACCGTAGGTGCAACCACAACGGAGGGGTATCTGTTGAGAGGCCAGACAAACGTTTGGTTCCTGAAGAGGGACAGCAGCCTTTTTAATAATTGCAGAGGCAACGGTCTGAATGATTGACTGATTTGGCCTTGTAACACTAACCAAAACGGCTTTTCTGCGCTGGTACTGAGAACGGCTGAAAGCAAGGGGAAGCTACAGCCGTAATTTTTCCCGAGGGTATGCAGCTTTACTGTATGGTTAAATGATGATGGCGTCCTCCTGGCTAAAATATTCCGGAGGTAAAATAGTCGCCCATTCGGATCTCCGGGAAAGGACTACTCAAGAGGATGTCGTTATCAGGAGAAAGAAAACTGGCGTTCTACGGATCGGAGCGTGGATTGTCAGATCCCTTAATCGGGCAGGTAGGTCAGAAAATTTAAAAAGGAAAATGGATAGGTTAAGGTTAGATATAGTGGGATTTATTGAAGTTCGGTGGCAAGGAGAAACAAGACTTCTGGCCAGGTGAATACAGGGTTATAAATACAAAATCAAATAGGGGTAATCCAGGAGTAGATTTAATAATGAATAAAAAAAATAGGAATGCGGGTAAGCTACTACATGCTTTGCTGTATGATTAAATGATGATGGCGTCCTCTTCGGTAAAATATTCCGGAGGTAAAATAGTTCCCATTCGGATCTCCGGGCAGGGACTACTTAAGAGGATGTCGTTATCAGGAGAAAGAAAACTGGCGTTCTACGGATCGGAGCGTGGAATGTCAGATCCCTTAATCGGGCAGGTAGGTTAGAAAATTTAAAAAGGGAAATGGATAGGTTAAAGCTAGATATAGTGGGAGTTAGTGAAGTTCGGTGGCAGGAGGAACAAGATTTCTGGTCAGGTGACTACAGGGTTATAAACACAAAATCAAATAGGGGAAACGCAGGAGTAGGTTTATTAATGAATAGGAAAATAGGAATGCGGGTAAGATACTACAAACAGAATAGAGAACGCCTTATTGTGGCCAAGATAGACACGAAGCCCACGCCTACCACAGCAGTACAAGTTTACATGCCAACTAGCTCCGCAGATGACGAAGAGACTGATGAAGTGTATGATGAGATAAAAGAAATTATTCAGGTAGTGAAGGGAGACGAAAATTTAATGGTCATGGGTGACTGGAATTCGCTAGTAGGAAAAGGAAGAGAAGGAAACGTAGTAGGTGAATATGGAACGGGGGTAAAAAATGAAAGAGGAAGCTGCCTGTTAGAATTTTGCACAGATCATAACTTAATCATAGTTAACACTTGGTTCAAGAATTATGAAAGAAGGTTGTATACATGGAAGAGACCTGGAGATACTGGAAGGTTTCAGATAGATTATATAACTGTAAAACAGAGACATAGGAACCAGGTTTTAAATTGTAAGACATTTCCAGGGGCTTATGAACTGTAGATTAAAACTGAAGAAACTGCAAAAAGGTGGAAATTTAAGGAGATGGGATCTGTAGAGAGTAGGTAGAGAGGCTGTAGAGTGTTTCAGGGAGAACATTAGGGAACGATTGACAGAATGGAGGAAAGAAATACAGTAGAAGAAGAATGGGTAGCTTTGAGGGATGAAATAGGGAAGGCAGCAGAGGATCAAGTAGGTAAAAAGACGAGGGCTGCTAGAAATCCTTGGGTAACAGAAGAAATATTGAATTTAATTGATGAAAGGAGAAAATATAAAAATGCGGAAACGAAGCAGGCAAAAAGGAATACAAACGTCTCAAAAATAAGATCGACAGGAAGTGCAAAATGGCTAAGTAGGGATGGGTAGAGGACAAATGTAAGGATGTAGAGACATATCTCACTAGGGGTAAGGTAGATACTTCCTACAGGAAAATTAAAGAGACTTTTGGAGAAAAGAGAACCACTTGTATGAATATCAAGAGCTCAGATGGAAACCCAGTTCTAAGCAAAGAAGAGAAAGCAGAAAGGTGGAAGGAGTATATAGAGGGTCTGTACAAGGGTGATGTACTTGAGGACAATATTATGGAAATGGAAGAAGATGTAGATGAAAATGAAATGGCAGATGTGATACTGCGTGAAGAGTTTGGCAGAGCACTGAATGACGTAAGCCGAAACAAGGCCCCGGGTGTAGACAACATTCCATTAGAAAAAAAAAAATGGTTCAAATGGCTCTGAGCACTATAGGACTTAACATCTGTGGTCATCAGTCCCCTAGAACTTAGAACTACTTACACCTAACTAACCTAAGGACATGGCACAGATCCATGCCCGAGGCAGGATTCGACCCTGCGACCGTAGCGGTCACGCGGTTCCAGACTGAAGCGCCTAGAACCGCACGGCCACACCAACCGGCCATTCCATTAGAACTACTGATAGCCTTTGGAGAGTCAGCCCTGACAAAAGTCTACCATCTGGTGAGGAAGATGGTGACAGGCGAAATTAGCTCAGACTTCAAGAAGAATATAATAATTCCAATCCCAAAGAAAGCAGGTGTTGACAGATGTGAAAATTACCGAACTGTCCGTTTAATAAGCCACGGTTGCAAAATACTAACACGAATTCTTTACAGACGAATGAAAAAACTAGTAGAAGCTGACCTCGGGGAAGATCAGTTTGGATTCCGTAGAAATGTTGAAACACGTGAGGCAATACTGACCCTACGACTTATCTTAGAAAATATAATAAGGAAAGGCAAACCTACGTTTCTGGCATTTGTAGACTTAGAGAAAGCTTTTGACAATGTTGACTGGAATAATCTCTTCCAAATTCTGAAGGTAGCAGAGGTATAATACGGGGAGCGAAAGGCTATTTACAATTTGTACAAAAACCAGATGACAGTTATAAGAGTCGGGGGGCATGAAAGGGAGGCAGTTGTTGGTAAGGGAGTGAGACAGGATTGTAGCGTATCCCCGATGTTATTCAATCTGCATATTGAGCAAGCAGTAAAGGAAACTAAAGAAAAATGCGGAGTAGGAATTAAAATTCATGGAAGAGAAATAAAAAGAGGTTCGCCGATGACATTGTAATTCTGCCAGAGACAGCAAAGGACCTCGAAGAGCAGCTGAATGGAATGGACAGTGTCTTGAAAGGAGGATATATGATGAACGTCAACAAAAGAAAAACGAGGATAGTGGAATGTAGTCGAATTAAATCATGTGATGCTGAGGGCATTACATTAGGGAATGAGATGCTTAAAGTAGTAAATGAGTTTTGCTATTTGGGGAGCAAAATAACTGATGATGGTCGAAGTAGAGGATATAAAATGTAGACTGACAATGGCAAGGAAAGCGTTTCTGAAGAAGAGAAATTTGTTATTATCTAGTATAGATTTAAATGTCAGGAAGTCGTTTCTGAAAGTATTTGTAAGGAGTCTAACCATGTATGGGAGTGAAACGTGGACGACAAATAGTTTGGACAAGAAAAGAATAGAAGCATTCGAAATGTGGTGCTACAGAAGAATGTTGAAGATTAGATGGGTAGATCAGTTAAGTAATGAGGAGGTATTGAATAGAATTGGAGAGAAGAGAAATTCGTGGCACACCTTGACTAGAAGAAGGGATTAGTTGGTAGGACATGTTCTGAGGCATCAAGGGGTCACCAATTCAGTACTGGAGGGCAGCGTGGAGGGTAAAAATCGTAGAGGGAGAGCAAGAGATGAATACAGTTAACAAGCTGGCCGTTGTTGGCCGAGCGGTTCTAGGCGCTTCAGTCTGGAACCACGCGTCCGCTACGGTCGCAGGTTCGAATCCTGCCTCGGGCATGGATGTGTGTGATGTCCTTAGGTTAGTGACGTTTAAGTAGTTCTAAGTTCTAGGGGACTGATGACCTGAGATGTTAAGTCCCATAGTGCTCAGAGCCATTTGAACCATTTTTTGAATACAGTTAACAGATTCAGAAGGATGTGGGTTGCAGTAGGTACTGGGAGATGAAGAAGCTTGTAAGGGATGGAGTAGCATGGAGAACTGCATCAAACCAGTCTCTGGACTGAATACCACCACAACAACAACAACAACAACAATTGAATGGCTCTGAGCACTATGGGACTTAACATCTGAGTCATCAGTCCCCTACAACTTAGAACTACTTAAACCTAACTAACCTGCCCGAGGCAGGATTCGAACCTGCGACAGTAGCGGTCGCGCAGTTCCAGACTGAAGCGTCTAGAACCTCTCGGCCCCTCCGGCCAGGCAACAAGAATTATTGTTACTTTATTTGGAACGTGAAAGTTGTCAGGCTTTGATTATTTAAATATGTTAAAATGTAAAATAATGTAGAATCAGCTGCAGCTAATCAGATGGACGCCCTCGGGAAAGGGAACTGCCTTAGCTGAGCGAGTAATTTCGGAGCGCGGGAAACGCAGCCGAGGACGGGCAGAGGGAGTGCTGGTGAAGACGCGAAAGCGGACAGTTCGGCTGGAGACAGCAGAGTGGACAGACGGATTGAGACGCGAAAGCGGACAGTCGTTCTTAAGGCAGTTAAAAAGTGAAACGACTTAGAAAATTTCGCGTTGTGTAGTATTGCGGGAATTAGTCTCTGAGCGGTGAGCAGCCGCGCGCCTGATGTGAACTCTAAGTTTTCGCGTAGATAACTTGTATTTCGCGATGAGATTGTGAATTATCGGGCTGTTAAATGGATATGCGCTCGAGTGTAACAGTAACTCTAAATACGTCCACTTTCACTATTAGTTTGCTTTCTGACTAAACATTATTCTAACCAAATCGCAACTGTGTGGCCTACATTATTTATGGGTCGTTAATTTAGTTCCCGATATTACAATTACTATTGTAATATGTTATGTTATCTTCGTATTTAACAAACTTGCCATCAGCCAGCAATTTAACCAAAGAGTCACAAGTGTCTAATTTAGGGTGTGTAATGCGATACGTGCCGTTCAACCACTAGACGAGAATGAGCCAAGACATTTCGACGAAGAGGAACCGCATGTGAGCCCGAACATCTTTGTTAGCTCGCAACATGAAATGTCCAACAGGTATCAAAGTAAGTTTCAAAGATATCACAGAATAGTTTCTTCTTTAGAGCTGCTATTCTGTAGACGAATTTTTATTTAAGAGTTGGTATCCTTTAAAAAAACGTTGTTTTAAGAGTAGTTGCACGAGTAGGACTCAAAAATATGCCCGTTAATGTTAAAACTACTAATTTTAAACTGCTCATGTATACGTAGTCTGCAAAGTGAATTGTTTCACATTACTTTGGTAAAAAAAGAAAAATCGTTAAAATCGTTCAGATGATCACTTACTACATTCAGCTAAAGAGTAAAAATGAGTCATGTAGGTACGCCAGAATCGGTCGGACGAGTTATTTGTTACTCTTCTCCTTCGCGGATGAGGATTAAATTCTTAAGTTTATTCTACAGAATTTTATTCTAAAACAATAGCTATCTCACAACTAAATTATGTGGTAAGCCGGCGCTAAGTGTCTTCCGATGGAATGAACGCTATATTTTACGGTTTTGGTGAAAACAATAATCATTTGGTAATGCTGTAATGAAGCAATATGTTTTCGCATATTATTTTACATTGAGTGACTATGGGGCTCATCTGCCAATTTTTCCATCAAGTGATGGTCATATTAAGAATATTCCGCCTTTTCCAAAATTTTCCTTTTACTCAACCTCGATGTATCTGACTGCGACATCTGTTAACAGCTTCACAGAACTATGGACATTATCTAACAGATCCATTATATACACTAGTTCAAAATGAAAAATATACATATGTAAAGACGTGGGAAAGGCACAACTTATTAGTGTGGGGAACTGACAGGGGACAGTCAACGGAATAACTGAAAGTGCTATACTGTAGACGCAATAGGAACCATGTACTTAGCTCGGAAACACTGAGCACATAATACCTGTGCTTGAACTGCCAAATCAGTGATTTGTTGTTAGGAAGATCGCGCTGGATTAGTAAACACAAGGAAGTGTCGACGAGCACGAGTCGTGCAAGTGACTGGATTTCTAGGAGGTCGTGCTGTGGACAGTATAAAGGCGGAGACACATCTTGGTATGTTGATCCCCGAAAATTGAATTCTTTAGATTCCTGTTGTATTCGTTTTGCATCGGACTCTAGATCTTGACATAGTTGATGAGTAGTTTTTCTTTCAACTTATACGTTTCACAATAATAAAGTGTTTAATAGTGTTGTTAAGTGACATGTATCCTATCAAACACTCACTCTCAGTATTGCACATAGCTAATTCGTTACCTCCATAAAAATAATGAACAAGGATTATTGAAATCAGAAACAACTTTTATTACACACTGAATTTATTATATTTTCAGTTCATACATAATGTCCTCCACGATAGCTAAAGTTCACCCATAACAAATTTCATTCACACGATTTCATAACTTCACTCGTGTTAGCCATTGCTGTATAGATTCAGTTTGGTCTTCGTAAAAACATTATATGTTTTCTCCTTTCTGCACAAAAGTAACTTGAAACGACAATTATTACTTTTGGTGCCTACTTTCCGCACTCGGGTGTGTGATTGCGCATATCATGCTTGCATGCGACCCGTTATTCAGGCTCCGCTACACTAGACTGCCGCGCGGCAAATTGACAGACGCCGAAACACATCTATACAGGGATGATGGGGCATAAAAGGGCCACCTGTGTACTCTGGTCGGGCAGAGACAAGTATGAGCCAGATTCTACATGTAGGAACTGTATCGGTATCTGTATCCTTGCAATCTGCTGGAGGATGGATGCTCTTTCTGCAGAGTTGTCTACCACATCGAACGTATGGTGTCTGTTGCACATGTGACGGGTCGGAGGTCCAAGGAAAGGACAGATATTCGTCATCTAGTATCTAGACGCTAGTGGTGTAAAAACACACGCCGAAAATTGTGTCTCAGAAGAGCAATCATCGCTGATCGCTCCTTAAAACAGGACCACTGTTACAACCCTTGTGTCGATAAAGTGAATCAGCTACTGTTTGCAATGAGATGACCTAGGGACAAGCGTGCACCTCACCACACTTCTTCCTAATCTCAGTCAGAGTACCATCAACCCTTCTCTGATATGTAGCGAAACTTTTAACTGTAAGAGTGAAACCATAGAATTTTGTTAAGTAATAGGAGTAGGTTTTGCCTTTACACATTCATCGTAGTAGAATGAAGCATTTAATACTTGGGGAAAAGAAAATAAATGTCGTTTCTCTGAGAACGAATAATGCTGCTGCGTGGAACAGCTACCGCCAAGCATGTAGCCCTACTAAGTTGCTGCTGGATTGGTGTTTATTCTCTGTGCTTCACTGTCCCTGTTAATACACATCACTAAAACAGATGACTGATCCACCCTACAAGAGGTGCGGGGGTTCTCCGACAGATGGCAGCACTGTGACGTCGCACCGATGCAACAGTTTTTAGCATACTCAGTGTGAAATCGTGAGTTGGATCAGTCAGCAGTCGTGAGGCTGTGTGCGCGTCGTGCTTGAGTGTTGTTTAATTGAGCAAGTGCATGTTTTCTGTGATACCAACATGCCTCATAAGTTACCCACGCAAGATACGCAGACATGTTGTTTGTGTGTGGGTACTGTAATGGCAGTGCCCATGCAGCTGTGACAGAACACCAGAAACGTTTCCCTCATCGATGAATCCTCTATGCCGGAGTATTTCCTAGGGTTTTTCAAACACAACGTGAATCCGAAACACTACCTAGTGTACACGTAACATCAGAGTTTGAGGCCATCCAGTCAGTTGAGGAAAGGTAAGATATTACTTCAATGTTACAACAGACTCATACCACCAGCACCCGTCGCAATAACCGTCAGCTTGATATTCCACAAACACAAGTTACATACATTACATTCCGAAGGCTTGTATCCATCTCATGTGCAGCCGGTGCAATATCCACATCCATGTGACACAGTAAGCACACAACAATTTTGTGAATGGTTGGCTGTACACAGAGACATCGTACAATACACTTTGTTTACAGATGAGGCCACATTTACACGAAATGATAGCATGAACACTCGCAGTTCTCATACAAGGGCGATTTAAAACCCATATGACACTACGGAAAAAATCCAGTTTAGTTCTCAGTGAACTTCTGGTGTGCTATGACTGATGACCTGGTGATAGGGCCTGTGTTCCTGCCAAACTGCGTAACAACAGCAGCATACGTACATTTCCTAATAGAAGACCTACCTGCACTTTTGGAAGACTTGACATTAGAGAAACGACGGCAACTGTACCTTCAACATAATGGATCACCGACCCACTGTACCAGAAAAATATCCCAGTATCTGAATAATACATTTCCTAAATGGTGGATTGGCAATGGCGAACCCATTAACTGGCCCCCCAGATCACCCGACCTAACCCCATATCACTTCTGTTAAGGACCTGGTTAAAGGTAGATGTGTGTGCTACGACGGTGGATACATGTGAAGACACCGTTGCCCGCATTAAAGCCCACCGAGATGATGTTCAATATGCCACACAACACACTCTCCAATGCTTTGGCAAGTGCATTGAGATGGATCAGTCACCTGTCCAACCATTATTCTGTACAGTATAGCGCCCAAACGGCATTTTGGTAAGTAATATTCACACTTCTCTTCATAATCATTCATGGATGTGCATAGCCTACAACCCACTTCAGTTCTGTAACGATCGAAAATCGGACACATGTTCGTAGGACATTTCCCGCTTATTTTTACATGGAGAATCACCTCATAAATTATGTGACATTCCTCGTGAATCATCCTATCTCAACAAAAGTCTTGTATCACTCCTTTATTTCGAAATTAATGGCACAGGAAACAAAAATTGGTTCTGAGTCATTCTTATATATTCATTTTCAATGTTTCCAGATCACCAAATAAAAAAAATTGTAGCGACAAAGTTGCCTACTTCCCATAGAGGATTTTTCGCAAGACTCCTGCGTAACATCAAAACGTGATGTAACGTCCTCCTGTCTGCTCGGATGCAGGCGTGAATCGGTACATCGCGCAGACTATGTAGGTATTGGCAGCGTCCCAAAATAGCTCGTATCGATCAATCCCATCCCTGTTAGATTGTGTTCACGTCCAGGGAACGGCTAGGTCACCCCATTATATGATCCTGGCATGCTGAATGATCGTGTTCACGATACCAGCACGACGAGCATGTGAGTTATCATCCATCAAGGTGAAATTATCACCAAAACGTTGGTGATACGGTCCCACTATTGGTTGCAGAATCTCGTCCTTGTATCCCAGAGCAGTGAGATTTCCCTCAACAACCGTGAGATGTGTACGGTGACTCCATGTAATGCCACCTCAGAACATCGCTCCACCATTACCTTGTTGCACTTGAGGGACGCAGTGTAGGAGCGGTTCGGTATTACCGGGTCGTCCTCGAACGTGTTGTCTGTGGTTAAAAGTGTACAAATATATCCGAGTTTCGTCCATGAACAATACCCAACGCCTATCCTGTAGTGTGCATTCTGCATAATTTCTTACGCGTCTGTTACAGAGTCCAAAGTGCTATGAACGAAGTTGTGCTCATCATGGTCGGCGGGAGTGAAGATTCGCGTTATGCAACCATCACCTAACTGTTTGATGCGATACATGATGACCCTTCGCCTCTTTGAACCCCATATTCAATTCTGGAGCACTCAGCCTACGGTTGCTTTGACTTGAAAATCGGAGATATCGATCATTGTGTGCTACTGTCGAACGTGGACAACCTGTGCAGTATAAGTCCAGAACACTAACAGCGAATTGGAAAGTATTCCACGTCTCCACCGCATCAGTTTGACTCTGATGTACACGTTGAGCATCTTTCTTGGTTAACAAGGCCTTCTACATCTACATCTACATCTACATGACTACTCTGCAATTCACATTTAAGTGCTTGGCAGAGGGTTCATCGAACCACAATCATACTATCTCTCTACTATTCCACTCCCGAACAGCGAGCGGGAAAAACGAACACCTAAACCTTTCTGTTCGAGCTCTGATTTCTCTTATTTTATTTTGATGATCATTCCTACCTATGTAGGTTGGGCTCAACAAAATATTTTCGCATTCGGAAGAGAAAGTTGGTGACTGAAATTTCGTAAAAAGGTCTCGCCGCGACGAAAAACGTCTATGCTGTAATGACTTCCATCCCAACTCGTGTATCATATCTGCCACACTCTCTCCCCTATAACGTGATAATACAAAACGAGCTGCCCTTTTTTGCACCCTTTCGATGTCCTCCGTCAATCCCACCTGGTAAGGATCCCACACCGCGCAGCAATATTCTAACAGAGGACGAACGAGTGTAGTGTAAGCTGTCTCTTTAGTGGACTTGTTGCATCTTCTAAGTGTCCTGCCAATGAAACGCAACCTTTGGCTCGCCTTCCCTACAATATTATCTATGTGGTCTTTCCAACTGAAGTTGTTCGTAATTTTAACACCCAGGTACTTAGTTGAATTGACAGCCTTGAGAATTGTACTATTTATCGAGTAATCGAATTCCTACGGATTTCTTTTGGAACTCATGTGGATCACCTCACACTTTTCGTTATTTAGCGTCAACTGCCACCTGACACACCATACAGCAATCTTTTCTAAATCGCTTTGCAACTGATACTGGTCTTCGGATGACCTTACTAGACGGTAAATTACAGCATCATCTGCGAACAATCTAAGAGAACTGCTCAGATTGTCACCCATGTCATTTATATAGATTAGGAACAGCAGAGGTCCCAGGACGCTTCCCTGGGGAACACCTTGGTGCGGAACATGATGATGCGGATCCGACCATTGGTCGCGAATGTCCATCGTTGCGTGAAGGATGCTCACTCTGCTGTTTCACGAATGTTACGTTACACAACATGCTTGGCGGTAGCAGTCAGCGCGGGCCAGGGCAGTACTGTCGCTGCTGGAGTAGGTCTACTGGTTATTCTTCGAGTTTTACAGCCGCTGTTAATACATATCGATAAAACAGTTATCTCACTAGACTAATTTAACGGATGGGAATATAAAATTACGCTGTAAAAACAATTCAGTTTGTAACAGGAAACGAACCGACGCTTTCCGTTGACACTGATCGTCGTATGAGCACTATTGTTTTTGGCCTGACTCCAACTACATGATAAAAAGAAACGAAATTGCATATATCTGCTGAAACACCAGAGAAAATGGGCCTGACGACTTTAGGGGAGACACCCTACATTTTCTCCATCACCTCACCATGCAAACAGCAAAATGCTATGTACTTAAATAAATAAATAAATATTTGTTTGTTAATACAGAAACTTGAGTTTCATAATGCTTTCAGGTGTTTCTAGCCATATCTCATTATAACAATCAATATGCTGCAACTTAACTGCGATAATAATTTCTCGTAGACATCGTATTACGGTCGAAGTCTCGTATCTGATCGTCTCCCCAACCACGACGAATATGTTTGGCGCGTCTTTCACTATACGGCCAACGGAGCAATCAACGCCGCCGTAAATCTGTAGACGTACTTTTAGCGTTATTTTTAGTACATCGCTGCAGCGAGAAAAAATTTCTGCAGTGTTCATCTGGTAAGAAATGTTGATATTTAGCACAACGCATTTCAGCAAATGAACAACTAAGGTGGCCGTTTAGGTTAAAACAATAGTGGTCTGAAACCACGACCTTTTACAATTTTGACAGTTCTGCATCAATTTTCTACTGTGGGCTGAGATTTCGTTCGTACGAAGATAATTGGTTTGGGATGTCAGTGGATAATATCGACAATTCCGGCGACTAAAAACTGCAGATTCATTCAGATGCTGCAGCAGCTACATCGAAGAAACTGCAGAAATAAAGGAAGGAATGTTAGGATGTAACGCCCCGTTAATCACAAGGTCACTAGAGGTGGAGCACCATGATTAATGTGGAAAATTGTTGCGTCCTATTCTCCACCCCAACGTTGGCCTTAATCGATTTAGACAAACCATGCAAAACGTGAATATAGATTCCATACGGGAACTGCTCCCGTTTCGATTCAGATGGACATCTTGAGTCCTGTCGTTTGCAATGATAAGTCTCCTATAGTTCCATTTTTGCTCTACATTCCAACTTGGGGTGATATTCTGAAATCTCTCATACAGCGCTTCAGATAACGTGATTTTGTTCGGACAATCGCTACCTAGCATAATGCTACAGGAAATTCACAACACATCGTACTTAGGTAGGAACAATGAAATTTACTTCGCCATGTGATGTCATAATTGTGATGGGTTTCTTTCTAAGTAGTGCGTCTTACTGCAAAAATTGTGAGTCGACATCTGAGACAATCGGTTATTTCCAGATTAGTGTAGTCAATGTCTTCCATTTCACGTTACACAACCCTGAGGTCAATGCTGCGAAAAGACAATGTGGAATTTAATTTAAATTGTTACAGTTTCAGATAAATTGGATGAATTATTGAAGAGAAAGACCTACACAAATTGAGCAAGCCAGTAACGCTTTGGTCCACCTCTGGCCTTTGTGCAAGCAGTTACTTGGCTTGGCAATGATTGGTAGAGTTGTTGGATCTTCTCTAGAAGAATATGGTGCCACATTTTGTCCAAGTGACGCGTTACATCGTCAGAACCCCGAACTGCTTCAGGGCCCTACCGATAATGCTCCAAACGTTCTCAGTTGGATAGATATTTGGCGATCTTGCTGACCAAGTAAGGGTTTGACAAGCATGAAGACAAGCAGCAGACACTCTCGCTGTGTGCAGGCGGGCATTACCTTGCTGAAGTGTAAGTCCAAGATGATGTACCACGAAGAGCACCAAAACGGCGTGCTATACACCACCGACGTACCGCTATGCTGGAACTGTGCCGCGGATGACAACCTAGCGGTCCTGCTATGAAGAAAAGATGGCACCCCAGACTGTCACTCCTTCATGGCTGACTGTATGGTGGTTACTCTCAGAGTGGTACCCTCCGCTATCCAAGGCATCTACAAACACGTCTTCGGCCTGGAATCTCATTGAATGTAGTAGATATGTCTTCAGTGATGAATCTCGCTTCGAACTGGGCCCCGACGACTAGTGAAGACGTGTCTGGAGACTCCCAGGACGGCGGGGGATAACAACATGATTGTCGCCCCCTTTACTGCCCGACAACGAGGAGTGGTGTTCTTTTTCTACTGTCGTAGAATGTATATGCAATCTGCCTCAGCAATGATTCTTGGGATAAACATGTCCCCATTTCTCATTCTATTCAGCGTACCTTCTGTGTCATAGCCCGAGGCCTGAGTAACAATACTGCCAGCGATAGATATTCCCCCAGCCGAGCTCAAACAGTGAATTGACCGATAACGGCAGCATGAGAACACTAGACCGGAGAAATTTCTCGGTCCCAGTAACATGCAGATCAGCGATAGTTGACTTCAACTCGTTCCAGAATGTTCAAAACGGATGATAGTTCCGAAACTTCAGGAGTCACGCAACAGGACTGTGCCACATTTAATTACCTGGCAGAGGGTTCTTCTAACCACCTTCATAATTCTCTATTATACCAATCTCGTATAGCGTGCGGAAAGAACGAACACCTATATCTTTCCGTACAAGTTCTGATTTCCATTATTTTATATTGGTGGTCGTTTCTCCTTTTTTAGGTTGGTGTCAACAAAATATTTTCGTATTCAGAGGAGAATGTTGGTGACTGGAATTTCATCAGAAGATTCCGTCGCAAAGGAAAACCGCCTTCCTTTTAATGATTTCCAGCCCAAATCCTTTATCACTTCAGTGACACTCCCTCCCATATTTCGCGATAATACAAAACGTGCTGCCCTTCTTTGAACTTTTTCGATGTATTCCATCAGTCCTATCTGGTAAGGATCCCACACCGCTCAGCAGTATTCTAAAAGAGGACAGACAAGCTTAGTGTAGGCAGTCTACTTAGTAGATCTCTTCATTTTTTAAGTGTTCTGCAAATAAAACGCAGTCTTTGGTTAGTCTTCCCTACAACATTTTCTATGTGTTTCTTCCAATTTAAGTTATTCTTAATTGTAATTCCTATGTATTTAGTTGAATTTACGGCCTTTATATTTGACTGATTCCTTTTTGCTCTCATGTGGATGACCTCACACTTTTCGTTATTTAAGGTCAACTGCCAATTTTCGCACCATTCAGATATCTTTTATAAATCGTTTTGCAGTTTGTTTTGATCGTCTGATGACTTTATTAGTCGATAAACAACAGCGTCATCTGCAAACAAACTAAGACGGCTGCTCAGATTATCTCCCAAATCGTTTCTATAGATAAGGAACAGCAAAGAGCCTATAACACTGCCTTGGGGACCGCCGGAAATCACTTCTGTGTCATACGCTGATACCATGATTAGGGGCATGTTAGCGCAATAGATAAGGCTATTCGCAGGGAGGCCTTGAGGCTTCCATATCCGTCGTTGTAGACAGTGCTGATGATGGCAAGTACTATTGGAGACACTCTCCATACTGCATCAAAATTACAACTAATACCGGAAGTAGCAGCGATGGAATCTGATCTGTCACACTTGTCAATAAACTTGGCCCCCTGAGATACAGTAGACCATTCCACAATACCATGGTGAAGGTAAACACAAGGCAAAATCATGTCACAGTTACTACGTGACACGCAGGAAAAGAGGAGACTTTGAATAGGTGCGTCTGCAGGCCGGTGTGGCCGAGCGGTTCTAGGCGCTTAAGTCTGGAACCGCGCGACCGCTACGGTCGCAGGTTCGAATCCTACCTCGGGCATGGATGTGTGTGATGTCCTTAGGTTAGTTAGGTTCAAGTAGTTCTCAGTTCTAGGGGACTGTTGACCTCAGATGTTAAGTCCCATAGTGCTCAGAGCCATTTGAACCAATAGGTGCGTCTAAATAAATTACTCGAACAACTTAATAGGAGAAAAGTTAGGCGACTGAGCTGAATGCTGTCTATAATGTCGGTAGTCATTTAGGCGGGAGATACATGCATGCACATTTTCCTTGGTACACAAGGGCGAAATGCGCTGTTACCACCTTCCACGCACAAACAATTAGTCACTCAATTAAGACCTTACGACTGCACCAGAATTCTTATAATCTGCTTCTGGCGTGGGAAATGTACGACGCATACTGTTAGCTTTCTCGTTTCCAGGTCGTAGGGGTCGATCGTACTCTGGCTCTTTAAAGTCTGTGCTTTTGTTAAAGAAAAAACCCTTCGATAACTATAATGCAGTGCACAGGTTAGCGAAATAATACACAAATTAGAAAACTACATGAATAAATCTCGTGGGATTAATAATGTTGTCAAAACAGTATAATTATCGTTTAAATCTAATAAATAGATGTTACAAATAATTCACACATTTGCATATTGTGGTCTTACACAATTGTGGATGCAAATGACAGCAACGAAAAATAATAGTTAATGTAGTGCAGCAGGGCAACAGAAAAAGAGACATGCGTGCGATGTTCATTTAAAAGCCCATTAATTACGAAGTTCTATGAAAACACTCAAAATTCGACAGCTTAGCTCCCCACAGTTAATTGTGACATAAAACTAAAGTTATTTATCCTAAATAATCACTGCGAAACTCTGTAAAGAAGTCTATCACACGCTAGTCTCAGTATTAACTGCAGAAATATAGTTAAAGTTTTCAGCTGGCTCACATCCTACAAATAAAGTTTGTATCAGTGCTCAAACGCAGTCACCGAAATCACCTTCAGATATTCTCTAAGTCCAGCGAAAAGTTAAAATACGGGCCCTCGATCAACCAAAACTATTTTTAATCCAGCGAAAAGTGGGAATATCATCCTTCGCTCACCAAAATTATTCCGAGAGCATCGATCGGCATCCAGACAAAGCTAAAGTGTTTTACTAGCGCGGCTCCTTCACCGTCCAGACCATCTCGACTGCCGCCAAGAACACCTACCCACACAATACCGCTCTCCGATGTCGAAGGCCGTCATGAACGAAAGACTGAAAACTAAAGCCTGTGTCCTCGCTGCTGCTTACCTTAAATACTTTATATAACATCACATTCTACTAAAGTTATGTTGAAATAATGACCGCCTTTCAAAACTGAGGCTGTTTGCGGCGATACATATAGTATTAGAACAATGCCAGAATCATTACAGTCATTTTGCGACACCTCATTAAAAAATTACACTATTACATATATTATTATCAATATTCATAAACACGGTTCATCCGGTTTTACAATATGAAATAATTAGCATCAGTTATGCTCAGCTTAAACAAAGTGCATCCTACTGCCCCCCACCTATATATTATTTGATGCTAATGTTTGCTTTTTTACTATTCGCACGATATTACTGTAACTTTTAATAGTGGCCATTTACACACGTATTCATTTAAAGGTTATCTAACAGTTAACTAGGGTTGAAAATTAATGCCATTTTTATGTGCAAACTCTCAAAGCTTTTTAAATAAAACAAACGTTATTAACATTGTACATCTTTATTGTTCATGTATGTATATTTGTTACGCAAAATAGTCACCCTGGTGACGAGCACATGTCTCTCACGAGAGACCAGTTTGTTGATACCGTCACTGTAGAAAGTTTGACTTTTTTTGAACGAGACAAAACCTTACCTGTGTTTCATCGCTTCGTCACTATGAAAGTGAAGTCCTCGAAGGTGCTGTTCAGGTTTTGGCAACAGATGAATATCGGACGGGGTCAAGTCGATAGTGTATGGAGGATAATCGATGATAGTGAACCCAAGGTCTCAGATTCTTGTATATGTCACAGCGCTCGTGTTTGGTTTGGTACTGTCATGCTGAAGGAGAGGCTGCTCCATATGTGGACGAACTCTTCGAACTCTAAACTCGATTACAGCACGCTGTTTCTAACTGACCGACATAGTTCCGTTACACACCGCCATGTTACACTCTACAATCTAGGCCCCAA
Organism: Schistocerca gregaria; assembly: GCF_023897955.1. Taxonomy (NCBI): domain Eukaryota; kingdom Metazoa; phylum Arthropoda; class Insecta; order Orthoptera; family Acrididae; genus Schistocerca; species Schistocerca gregaria. Next base: position 503,329,262 of record NC_064931.1, on the reverse strand, counting down.
TAGTGGCAGATGGCTGCAAATATGAAGACATAAAGCATACAATTGTAGAATGTTAATAACTTTGTTTTACTTACAAAGCTTTAACAGTTTTCACGTAAAACCTTCAGAGTTATTACTTTTCAGCGCCCCCTCCCCCATTCCTCTACATATAGGAGATGAAATGTAGCCTACTGTTACATTTACTGACGTTGTGGTCGCTCCAATAGTTTAAATTGAAACGTCCCCTTAGAAAAATTATACAAGACTGTGCTTAAACTGACACACAATATCTTTTAGCGCAACGCAATCTGACTTTCAAAAATCCCTACAAAAGAATGGCCCTGACTAACATTAACCTATACGTTTCTCAAATCACTTACCTCACGAAAATCTTCGTTACTCAAGCTACTGCAATACCGTGAGCGTCACTACTGCCAGCTAAATAAAAGATTCAAACTACTGAAGGCACTAACTACTGATAGGCATAGTTAGCAAATGAAAGATTTTAATAGAGAACAAACAATGTATTTACCTCACTAGTCATAATATATATAGCAGTTCATGACACCAATTCTTACAAATTTCAAAACTCCGCCATCTCTCTCCCCACGTCCACCACTGCTGGCGGCTCACCTCCAACTGCCCAACGCCACGCGCTGTTAGCATCCAGCTGCCGCTGCCCGACACTACAATGGCAGACAACAATGCAAACCAGCCACAGACTGCACACAGCACAGTCAGTGATTTTCTTACAGAGTGCTAGGTGGCGTTGGCGTTACCAATAAAAAATGTAAACAGCCTACTTACAAAATGTATTTAATTTTTATTGTGCAGAGTAGTAGTCATCATTGAAAACAGTTTTCACTTTCTTAATGGTTATCGCAGAATCATGTGTTAAATTGTAATGAAGGTGTTTCTTCGGCGCGGTCTTTAATGTTTATTTGGTTTTATTCTGTAATGTTAGATCTGAAAGGCAATATCCATCTTATATTTCGCTCACTGAAGTTGACTTTATGTATTCTCCAAATGGCCTATTCGTGCCTGCGTGGACCGGCTGTGGAATATCCCGCACCCACCGGCCACTCAGCTTACCTGTGGCCAATACTTGCAGGCCGCGCCGATAGTTAAAACCTCCGCCTGCTCACGCTCCACGAGCTGAATACTCGTAATGTCACAGCCTGGCAGTGGCCGAGGACCATTCTGAGCAAATCTCAGCGAATTTTAACCTCCTTACACGACTCAACACCGAGAATACAGTTACAAATTCTCTTTTTTTGCATAATAAATTACCAATATGTCAGCAGTATATATATAGGAATGCATAGATAAAATACGTAGGTTGGAACTTAAATAGTGCCGACTATTTATTCACAACCGATAGAAAAGAATTACATGTTTGCACCTGTTACTGTCCTTCAAACTAGTCACCAGTGTTGTGTATAACCTGTTGCTAGCGATGTGGTAGGGTTAGTATACTGTTAGTAGAGCCTGTTCTGTTGATGGTGCGAATGGAGCGGTCTAAAGTTTTGGTGATTCTCGAGTACGACTGTGATGGTGTTATCCTAACGCATTACGATCCTCCACGGCAGACCGTCAGTGCACAGTATTATTGTTCATTTTTGGAGCATCACCTGCGACCAGCTTTGTGAAAGAAGCGGCGACACTTTCTGCGCAACCCACCCATCATTTTGCACGACAAAAATGGTTCAAATGGCTCTGAGCACTATGGGACTCAACATCTGGGGTCATGAGTCCCCTAGAACTTAGAACTACTTAAACCTAACTGACCTAAGGACACCACACACATCCATGCCCGAGGCAGGATTCGAACCTGCGACCACAGCAGTGACGCGGTTCCGGACTGAGCGCCTTAACCGCGAGACCACCGCGGCTGGCTTTTGCACGACAACGCGCGGGTGCATACAGCGCAACCTGTGGCTGCCCTGCTCGGTCGATGGGACTGGGAAGTAGTGTATCATCCTCCATACTCCACGTACTTAGGTCCTTGTGAATTTGATTCGATTCCGAAGATGAAGGAACCACTTCGTGGCATTCGCTACGGAGATTCGGCAGGCATTGGACGGCTCCATTCGCACCATCAACAGAACACGCTCTGCTGACGGTATACTAGGCCTTCCACATTGTTGGCAACGGGTTCTACGCAACGCTGGTGACTACTTTGAAGGACAGTGACAGGTACAAACATTTAACTCTTTTGTATCGGTTGTGAATAAATAGTTGTCACTATTTAAGTTCCAACCTTAGTATTTTCGCATTCAAAATGGAAAATTGCTCTCCATTTTCGGAATGTGTACATTATCCAATCAGAAGTATCCTGGACACCACTATGTAATTTGCAATTGACCGCTATATATGACGACACGCGACACCGTCAGATTAAAGGGAGGCGTGAAGTATTGTGTTGTCAGTACAGAAAAATGTGTCGGGCAGGAAGCCGGCCGATGTAGCCGAGCGGTTCTAGGCGCTTGAGTCTGGGACCGCGCGACCGCTACGGTCGTAGGTTCGAATTCTGCCTCCGGCATAGATGTGTGTGATGTCCTTAGGTTAGTTAGGTTTAAGTAGTTCTACGTTCTAGGGTACTGATGACCTCAGGTGTTAAGTCCCATAGTGCTTAGAGCCATTTGAACCATTTTTGTCGGGCAGGAGAGCTCATGTACTAACATGGACTAGTCATTGGATGTCATGTGAGTTACAGATCCATCAGGGACGTTTCATCCCTTCTGAGGCTGTCCAAGTCAACTGTTGCTGATGTGACTGTGAAGTGGAAACGTGAATGGCCACCTACAGTTAGACCATGACCAGCCAGACCTCATGTACTTACAGACGAGGACTGTCCAGCGTTGCAGAAGGTGGATGCAAAAAATCGCACGAAATTAGTGGTAAGAATAACTCGTGGGTTCCACAGTGCTACAATCAGTCCAGCTAGCACAATGACTGCTCGTAGGGAGTTAAAACGAATGGAGTAATACGGTGGAGCAGCTCCTCGTAAGTCACACATTTATGTAGCCAACGGTAAGCGACGCTCGTGGTAGTGCAAAGAGCGATGACATTGGACAGTGGATAACAGGAAACCGAAGATTTGGAGTGATTAATCACGCTTTAGGCTGGAACAATGCGATGGAAGAGTTTGTGTTTGGCGAATGTATGGAGAGCAGTGTATATTATCACACATTGAAGCGCCAAAAAAACTGGTGTAGACATGCGTATTCAAATATAGACATCTGTAAACAGGTAGAATAGGGCGCTGCGGTCGGCAACGCCTATATGAGACAACAAGTGTCTGGCGCAGTTGTCAGATCAGTTACTGCTGCTGTAATGGCAGTTTATCAAGATTTAGGTGAGTTTGAACGTGGTGCTATAGTCGGCGCAAGAGCGATGGGACACAGCATCTCCGAGGTAGCGATGAAGTGGGGATTTCCCGTACGACCATTTCACGAGTGCTCCGTGAATATTAGGAATCGGGTAAAACATCAAATCCCCAACATCGCTGCGGCTGGAAAAAAGATACTCCAAGAACAGGACCAACGACGACTGAAGAGAATCGTTCAGCGTGAGAGAAGTGCAACCCTTCTACAAATTGCTGCAGATTTCAGTGCTGGGCCAGCAACAAGTGTCAGTGTGCGAACCATTCAACGAAACATCATCGATATGGGCTTTCGGAGCCGAAGGCCCATTCGTATACCCTTAATGACCTCACGACACAAAGCTTTACTCCTCGCCTGGGTCCATCAGCACCGACGTTGGACTGCTGATGACTGGAAAAATGTTGCCTGGTCAGACGAAATTGTATCGAGCGAGTGGACGTGCACGGGTATGGAGACAACCTCATGAATCCATCGACCCTGCATGTCAGCAGGGGAATGTTCAAGATGATGGAGGCTTTGTGATGGTGTCGGGCGTGTGCATTTGGAGTGATATGGGACTCTTGATACGTCTAGATACGACTCTGACAGGTGACACGTACGTAAGCACCCTGTCTGATCACCTGCATCCATTCGTGTCCATTGTGCATTCCGACGCACTTGGGTACTTCCAGGAGGCCAATGCGACGTCCCACACGTCCAGAATTGCTGCAGAGTGGCTCCAGGTTCACTGTTCTGAATTTAAACATGCTGTGTAGATAGTTCCGCGTAGTGAGCACCTACACAACTTTCCCACTAGAGTGCGCCCCGCTAAGCACAACAGCGCAGGCGCAGCGCTCGTCCATTTCCGCACGACGAGATGGCGCTGTCTTAGAGACGGATCAAATTCTGCTTCCGCCGATCCGCGTATTATGTAACGCAGCCAACGAGATTGCTGCTAACGTAGAACCTTTTCTCCTCGTGGATCACACTCGCGCAGTAATACCTGAACGCTCGAGGTATTATAACGAGTGTACAGACCTCCGATTAGTCAGTCTGCATCACTCTGCACCAGTCTGCATTAGTCTGCATTAGTCTGTAGTCAAGTTTCAGTCTGCGCCTAATAAGATTACCATATTCCTGTACATAGCCATGAAGATAAATGTATAGACAGTTTGTCAAGTATCAGAGATATCTGAGAATAAGATTAACATACCAACACCAAAGGAACTTCAGATTGTCAATTGTAAATAGCGTCCAGAACTAAGTTAAGTAATGTTTATCCTGGTTATTATTTTAATAAATGTGTGTGAAAATTAATCAAGTTCTGTTTAAAGTTGGTCACCGTTAATCTGCTACTCTAAGCGTGCAAGTGGCATTTCTATCGGCTGCCCTAACGGCAGAAGATAAACACGCCAATATAGGACCACAAGACATATTGCTGACACTCGCCTACTTCGTTAGAGCGACAAGTCAAATAATCTGATGGTGTGTGTACCGAAGGTCTTACAGTACGCACACCACAAAACACTTCCGCTGGACACCAAACTCCCCAGGCATGAACATTATTGAGCATGTCTGGGATGCCTTGCAACGTGCTGTTCAAGAGAGATCTCCACCCCTCGTACTCTTGCGGGTTTACGGACAGCCCTGCACGATTCATGGTGTCAGTTCCCTCCAGCACTACTTCAGACCTTAGTCGAGTCCATGCCACATCGTGTTGCGGCACTTCTGCCTGCTGGCAGGGGCCCTACACGATATTAAGCAGGTGTACCAGATTTTTTTTCTCTTCGTGTATGTAGTGCAAACAGTGAAGTATTTAGCAAGTGGTGTTAGGTATGGGGGTGACCTTCGTGGTTAAAATTGGCCCCCGTACTGCACTTCGCTAACTGCGAAAGGATATGAACGCATTTTACAGCACTGTACACAGTGCACAGTAGGGTAACATTTCGGAGATGATTACTGTTTTATCAGTATGACAATGCACCTTGTCATAAAGCAATATCTGTGAGGCTATGATCTGTGAACAATAACATTCCTGAAAAGGACTGATTTTCTCAGAGTTCCGACGTGAACCCAGTGGACCAGCTATGGGATGAGTTAGAATTATTTCAACTTCGCTCATGACGCTAGCGTCCTACATCACTACCATCTGTGGGTTTGGCTCTTGTGGAAGAGTGGGCTACCATTCCTACACAGAAATTCAGATATGTCATTGAAAGTGTCCCTAACAGAGTTATGGTTCAAATGGCTCTAAGCACTGTGGGACGTAACATCTGAGGTCATCAGTCCCCTAGACTTAGAACTACTTAAACCTAACAAACCTAAGGATAGTACACACATCCATGCCCGAGACAGAATTAGAACCTGCGACCGTAGCAGCAGCGCGGTTCCGAACTGAGGCGCCTAGAACCGCTCGGTCACAGGGCCAGCCCTAGCAGAGTTAAAGCTGCCATAAGGTGGACACAATCCAGTTAAATGTCAACTAGTAGGTGTTCGGATAATTTTTGTCAGAGAATGTACACTCCTGGAAATGGAAAAAAGAACACATTGATACCGGTGTGTCAGACCCACCATACTTGCTCCGGACACTGCGAGAGGGCTGTACAAGCAATGATCACACGCACGGCACAGCGGACACACCAGGAACCGCGGTGTTGGCCGTCGAATGGCGCTAGCTGCGCAGCATTTGTGCACCGCCGCCGTCAGTGTCAGCCAGTTTGCCGTGGCATACGGAGCTCCATCGCAGTCTTTAACACTGGTAGCATGCCGCGACAGCGTGGACGTGAACCGTATGTGCAGTTGACGGACTTTGAGCGAGGGCGTATAGTGAGCATGCGGGAGGCCGGGTGGACGTACCGCCGAATTGCTCAACACGTGGGGCGTGAGGTCTCCACAGTACATCGATGTTGTCGCCAGTGGTCGGCGGAAGGTGCACGTGCCAGTCGACCTGGGACCGGACCGCAGCGACGCACGGATGCACGCCAAGACCGTAGGACCCTACGCAGTGTCGTAGGGGACCGCACCGCCACTTCCCAGCAAATTAGGGACACTGTTGCTCCTGGGGTATCGGCGAGGACCATTCGCAACCGTCTCCATGAAGCTGGGCTACGGTCCCGCACACAGTTAGGCCGTCTTACGCTCACGCCCCAACATCGTGCAGCCCGCCTCCAGTGGTGTCGCGACAGGCGTGAATGGAGGGACGAATGGAGACGTGTGGTTTTCAGCGATGAGAGTCGCTTCTGCCTTGGTGCCAATGATGGTCGTATGCGTGTTTGGCGCCGTGCAGGTGAGCGCCACAATCAGGACTGCATACGACTGAGGCACACAGGGCCAACACCCGGCATCATGGTGTGGGGAGCGATCTCCTACACTGGCCGTACACCTCTGATGATCGTCGAGGGGACACTGAATAGTGTACGGTCGTCTCACGTGGTCTGCACGTCCAGCTCGAACGCTGGTCCAACTGAGGCGCCAGGTGGAAATGGCATGGCAAGCCGTTCCACAGGACTACATCCAGCATCTCTACGATCGTCTCCATGGGAGAATAGCAGCCTGCATTGCTGCGAAAGGTGGATATACACTGTACTAGTGTCGACATTGTGCATGCTCTGTTGCCTGTGTCTATGTGCCTGTGGTTCTGTCAGTGTGATCATGTGATGTATCTGACCCCAGGAATGTGTCAATAAAGTTTCCCCTTCCTGGGACAATGAATTCACGGTGTTCTTATTTCTATTTCCAGGAGTGTATATCAGCGTGTACTGGTTCGTTTCCCAAATGCAAAGAGGTCAAAGTGTCTCTGGGAAATAGGTAATTAAATTCCAGCTGTCACGCGTTTGGTACGAAATGGATTATCGTTACTTGTACTGTATTGCGCACGGTGCTCGTAGAGAATCCATAAACCCTTAGTAAGTGCCAAACTAGAGATACTGTAGTTTAAATTATATGTAGGTTTCACCCTTGACATTTGTATTACAGTCACAACAAAATCGTGTTTTACAAAGACTGTGTAATATTCCCAAATAATTGCTGTAATACTGATAGCGTGAAATCGCTATACTCTGCACTCGAATGAGGAAGTAGACTGCAACTGAAATAACATTGCAGAAATTTCTATGAACGAGTAAACAGTCTCTGTCACAGCTCGCAGCATATCATTAGTTTTATAACACTAAATGATTAAGATACCGTCATTAGTGAGTTGTTAAAATGATTAGCTTATTCAGTGTAAGCACGAATGAAAACGTTTTGTGCATTGTTTGAGGAGATTAGCTGCAGCTGTCTCCTCTGCAGTTCATATTGTGTTACCCTTCTTAATGAGCAGTGAGAGTGACATGTAATTACGCAATCGCTGCAGGCTAAGCAATAACTGAAACTGTTCAAAGTAAAACATCACTGATCAACCAAAACATTATGATCACCAAATAGCCGGTATGTCCACTTTTGTCACGGATAACAACGGCGACGTGGCGTGGCATGGAAACAATGGTGTCTCGGTAGCACGCTGGAGGGAGTTGGCACCACATCCGCACACACAAGTCACCTAATTGCTGCAAATTCCTGGGAGGGAGGCGATGAGCTCTGACGCCATTTTCAATTACATCTCAGATGTGTTCGATCGGGTTCAGATCTGGCGAGTTGGGGGACCAGAACATCACTTGGAACTCGCCACTGTGTTCCTCGAACCAGTCACTTGGCGTATTATCTTGTTGAAAAATGCCACTGCCATCGGGAAACATGATCTTCATGACAGGGTGTACGTGGTCTGCAACTAGTGTACGATACTCCTTGGCCGTCGTGGTACCTTGAACGAGTTCCTCTGGACCCATGGATGCCCCCATGAATGTTCCCCAGGTCATAATGGAGCCGCTGCCAGCTTCTCTCCGTCCCGCACTACAGGTGTCAAGGAGCTATTCCTCTGGTAGACGATAGATTCGTGCCGTCCCATCGGCATGACGAAGAAGGTATCGAGATTCATCAGTCCATGTAACGCTCTGGCATTGTTCCAACATCCAGTGCCGATGATCACGCGCCCATTTCAGTCGTAGTTGCTTATGTCGTGGTGTTAACATTGGCACAGGCATGGGTCGTCGGCCGCGGAGGCCCATCGTTACGAATGTTCGGTGCACTGTGTGTTCAGACACACTTTCTACTCTTCCCAGCATTAAAGTCTGGTGTTAGTTCCGCCACAGTTCGCCGCCTGTCCTATTTTACCAGTCTGTCCAGCCCACGACGTCCGACATCTGTAATGTGGGGTAGCTGCCCAACCCCACGACGTTTGGACGTGGTTTCACCTTGGTTTCGCCACATGTTGAAGACACTCACCACAATACTCGTCGACCACCTGACTAGTTGTGAAGCACCGTGCATGTGTCTGACTAACAGTTATTCATCGTAGGTGACGTTTCTATATCCTGGAGGCTTTATGTCGATAGCAGATCGGCGGTCACAATGTTTTGGCTGCTCAGTTCATGGGTCAAGTAAAAGTACAGTAGCTGAAATAAGTTAAAATATAGGGCATGTAATAGGAGGAATAATTTACAAAGTACTCTGGATAGGTTTAGTTACAGTATCTGCTGTTGGGAGTGGTTAGTGAAGGAAATGTACCGCATCACTCAGTAACAAGTTTACATATCTATGAGACGAGCTATGGCAGTTGAAGCTTGTGTGGACGGATTTTAAGAACACAAAAAAGTTTTTGTACGAGCTTCTATAAATACGTTACTCCTGATGGATCATTTTAAAAAGAGCGCATTTAAATAGAAATCTGATGTTTCCAGAATGCAACGTGGCGGTATATAATTCAAGGAGCACCAGCTCCGACAGCGAGAGGCCACAGCACACAGGGCCTCGCGACACGACGAATACATATTGCAGAAATATGCTGTGTCGTAAAGCAGACACCGCTGCCGCGACGAAAAAAAGTTTCATCTTGCGCCCTCCGTACTGATGTCGCTTTAATACAACGAAATGCGAAAGTGCAGCAGCCGGGGAGAAAGTAGCGCAAACTGTCACACAACTCGCCGCCACCAAACTAGTTTCTAAAGCAACTCCGGCCTTCGTTTTGTCACGAGTCTGCAAATTTCTTAGCGTGACCTTGCCATGCACCGAGAAGTAGAGCTCGGCAAAGAAGAGGAGATTGGAACTGCTCCAGATGTTTTCTTACGGTGTAACCTATTCGACACTGATCAAACTGCACCACTATTTTTTTCGTGAAACCATGAATTCGAAGAGTTCCAGTTATTAGTATTAGACAGTATATTACAAATTAAAAACTTACAATATTTGTGTCATATTCTGCAACATTTTATTTAATTAACCGGTTTTCGCCTTTTAGGCCATTATCACGTGAAAAGATAAGTACGTATGACGGTGAATTTTTCGAGAACAAAGATTTTAGTCTAAGAGGCTCCTAAGAGTCTCTCAGTTTGCTGTCAACAATAATCAACGTCCGAGATAATACTGAAGTGAGAAGAATTATTTCGATAAAATATGAAGTAAAAATTATTGAACTTAGACAAAATACAAACATCAAAAAAAGTTTTGCATCACCCAGATAGACGTTGACTGTGGATATTGTATCACAGACACAGTCCATTTGACTGTTCAGAGATGTCATTAAACCCGCCCAAAGATGTAAACAAGCATGCATGAGTAGCGCCTATTAGACGGAGGGGGTCCGACAGCCAATCAGTTCCTGTTATTCCACCAGGAAGGAGGTACATGGTTAGTGTTGTCTGTAGTTCAACTGTGGCTTGACAGTCAATACTGCGGTTCGATCGAGTCCGCATTGTTACTTTGTGCCAGGAAGGGCTCTCAACAAGGGAAGTGCCCAAGCGTCTCGGAGTGAATCAAAGCGATGTTGTTCGGACATGGAGGAGATACAGAGAAACAGGAACTGTCGATGACATGTGTCACTCAGGCCGCCCAAGGGACACTACTGCGGTGGATGAGCGCTACCTACGCATTATTTTATTTATTTATTTATTTATTTATTTATTATGGCTCGGAGGAACCCTGACAGCAACGCCACCACGTTGAATAAGGATTTTCGTGTAGCCACAGGACATCTGTTACGGCTCAAACTGTGCGCAATAGGCTGTATGGCGCGAAACTTCACTCCCGACGTCCATGGCGAGGTCCATCTTTGCAACCACGACACCATTCAACGCGGTACAGTTGGGCTCAACAACATGCCGATGAGTGTTGCATATGACTTCAAGCAGACAATTGCCGGATACGTGTTTGGAGGCAACCTGGTCAGGCTGAACGCCTTAGACACACCGCCCACCGAGTGCAGCAAGGTGGAGGTTCCCTGCTGTTTTGGGGTGGCATTATGTGGGACCGACGTACGCCGCTGGTGGTCATGGAAGGCCCCGTAATGGCTGTACGATTCGTGAATACCATCCTCCGACTGATAGTGTAACCATATCGGCAGCATATTGGCGAGGAATTCCTCTTCACGGACGACAATTCGCGCCTCCATCTTGTGAATGACTTCCTTCAGGATAACGACATCGCTGGACTAGAGTGACCAGCATGTTCTCCAGACATGAACCCTATCGAAAATGCCTGGGATAGATTGAAAAGGGCTGTTTATAGAGGACGTGGCCCACCAACCACTCTGAGGGATCAAGGCCGAATCGCCGTTAAGGAGTGGGACAATCTGGACCAACAATGCCTTGATGAACATGTGGATTAGTATGCCACGGCGAATGCAGGCATGCATCAATGCAAGAGGACGTGCTACTCGGTATTAGAGGTCCCTGTGTGTTCAGCAATCTGGACTACTACCTCTGAAGATCTCCCTGTATGGTGGTACAACATGCAATGTGTGGTTTTAATGAGCAATGAAAAGGGTGGAAATTATGTTTATATTGATCTCTATTCCAATTTTGTGTACAGGTTCCGGAACTCTCGGAACCGAGGTGATGCAAAACTTTTCGTGATGTGTGTATATGGCACACTGGGTTAATGAGCTATAATGACAAATTAAGACAATTCAAATGGTTCAAATGGTTCTGAGCACTATGGGACTTAACTGCTGTGGTCATCAGTCCCTAGAACTTAGAACTACTTAAACCTGACTAACCTAAGGACATCACACACATCCATGCCCGAGGCAGGATTCGAACCTGCGACCGTAGCAGTCGCGCGGTTCCGGACTGAGCGCCTTAACCGCTAGACCACCGCGGCCGGAAATTAAGACAATTGTTCGGAGAATTTAAATAAACTGGGTAAAATGCTGTAAACTGTGTTGAAATGCTTCGAGGGTACGACTGAAGTAGATAATATCGTCTTACCCAATTACAGTATTACAAGTTAGTGACCTCATGAGAGAGAAACAACTCTAATTATACAAAGTAAAATCACGTGGCAAGTGAAACCATAGTAACTGAAATAAAGTAGAAGATGAGGCATATAACTAGGAAGGGTAATTTACACATTAGTCTGGATGGACTTATTTGGAGCATCTGCGGTTAGAAACAGTGAGAAATGGAGTTTTTTGTGATCATTTAGTACCAAGTTTGGACAAATAACCATATTTCTATTAGTTTTCATTATTTCAAGATGGTCGATCTTCCTCGCGTTGTGGATGCTGTGTAGGACTTCACGTTGCACCTTGTAACTGCGCTTCATTAAGAAGGTGGTCGGCAAAGGTAGAGTCTCCTTTTCTAAATCTCCAACTTTTGCGGTGTTCCTTAATGCGGATGGACATTGCTCTATCAGGTTCGTGTAGTATAACTTGCACAATTAAAAGTGATTGTGTATATTCCACCCCTTTGCAGTGCTAGTGTACTGTCCATCGCCAATTTGTCAAATAATTAAGACAACAGTTACAAGGTGGACATTAATTCCTACAGAAAATCTGCATCTACTGTTTGTACCATCGACATGGCATAATAGGAAACATGTTTGATCCGACCAATTCGACGCATTTCTATGGATCCACAGTCCAGTGTAATTCATCCCGTGCCCAATGCAATCGTAACTGACGATGTCGCTGGATCAACATGGGGCATGTAGGGGTCGCCTGCTGCTGTGCCCTGTGTTCAAAAACCCGCGCTGAACAGTGTGCTCTAAAACACTTGCGCCTCAACTAGCGTTGTCCTCTGTCATCAGATCTGTCACAGATCTGTCAATGCGTTCCAGAGCGGGCAAGTCTGTAACGCCTTGTAGTGTACTCTTGGTGTCACCGGCCTTCAACCACCTTCCGTAGATGTTCAATTAGCGCGAGAACAGCCAACTAACTTCGCCTTTTTCGATAAGTTCGTTCCCAGTCACTTGGCCGTAACAGTGAGCCCTTTGTCAAAGTCGCTTATCTCAGTGGATGCCTCAGTTTGTCGCCCATATTATTCGTAGAATGATTCCCCTTCGTCACTACTTCGCTTATATACATTTTAGGGCATAACTTAAAGACGGAAGTCACTTTCGCAGGATGTGCCACTGCCAAGTAACATAACTCGATAAAACCTGGGCCATACATAAAAAGAACTGCTACAGAATAATACAGAAGAAAACTGAAACAAATACATATGATACTAGCGGAAATGACACATTCAAACACAATAATAACACCAAAGTCATCGCGACTGATTACGTTCCCCTAGACATTACGAAAGGGGGGTGGGGGAGGACATGGTACTTACTACAGTGTGTGGTCACCACGGACAGCAATCCATGCCATTGGTAACGAGTTGTTGTGACAGCCTCCACCAGCGCCGTTGACACATGGTGAATGGTCGGTGGTGCAAGTGGACGTGCAACAATACATCTCCGTAATACACCGCACACGTGCTCGATATTATTTAAGTTCATTTGTCGAACATCCTCTAGTTGTTTATGGATATAGCTTATGTTCACAAGTCAGCACAGATATAGAAATCATTGCTCGTGCGAAACTCAGCTTGCCCTTTACTCATATTATATCCTACGTACCACGGATGAACGGGAACAGGCAGCTCTCATATTCCTAGAATTTCGGAAAGAGTATGACACGGTGCCCCACTGCAGACTGTTAACGAAGATTCGAGCATACGGATTAGATTCTCAGATATGTGAATAGGACGAAGACTTCTTAAGTAATATAACCTAGTACGTTGTCCTCGACGGCGAGTGTTCATCAGAGACAGGAGTGATGTGAGAAGGGCCCCAGAGTAGTGTGGTAGGACCACTCTTACAAATAATCTACCGCACAAGGTGAGCAGTAATCTGCTTCTGTTTGCTGATATTACTGTTTTGTACGGGGATCAGCCATCATAAAGCGGTTACTGCATCGATGATTTCAGCCGTAAATAGAAATATTAAAAGAGGTAGGAAGATTTTTCTGTTTAGCAAAAGTGACAAAAAGCAGATTACAGAGTACCTGACGGCTCAACACAAAAGTTTTGTCTCAAGTACAGATAGTGTTGAGGATCAGTTGACAAAGTTCAAAACCATAGTACAATATGCGTTAGATGAGTATGTGCCAAGCAAGATCGTAAGAGATGGAAAAGAGTCACCGTGGTACAACAACCGAGTTAGAAAACTGCTGCGGAAGCAAAGGGAACTTCACAGCAAACATAAACATAGCCAAAGCCTTGCAGACAAACAAAAATTACGCGAAGCGAAATGTAGTGTGAGGAGGGCTATGCGAGAGACTTTCAATGAATTCGAAAGTAAAGTTCTATGTACTGATTTGGCAGAAAATCCTAAGAAATTTTGGTCCTATGTTAAAGCGGTAGGTGGATCAAAACAAAATGTCCAGACACTCTGTGACCAAAAGGGTACTGAAACAGAGGATGACAGACTAAAGGCCGAAATACTAAATGTCTTCTTCCAAAGCTGTTTCACAGAGGAAGACTGCACTGTGCTTCCTTCTCTACATTGTCGCACAGTTGACAAAATGGTAGATATCGAAATAGACGACAGAGGGATAGAGAAACAATTAAAATCGCTCAAAAGAGGAAAATGCCGCTGGTCCTGATGGGATACCAGTTCGATTTTACACAGAGTACGCGAAGGAACTTGCCCCCCTTCTTACAGCGGTGTACCATAGGTCTCTAGAAGACCACAGCGTTCCAAAGGATTGGAAAAGGGCACAGGTCATCCCCGTTTTCAAGAAGGGACGTCGAACAGATGTGCAGAACTATAGACCTATATCTCTAACGTCGATCAGTTGTAGAATTTTGGAACACGTATTATGTTCGAGTATAATGTCTTTTCTGGAGACTAGAAATCTACTCTGTAGGAATCAGCATGGCTTTCGAAAAAGACGGTCGTGTGAAACCCAGCTCGCGCTATTCATCCACGAGACTCAGAGGGGCTTAGACACGGGTTCACAGGTAGATGCCGTGTTTCTTGACTACCGCAAGGCGTTTGACACAGTTCCCCACAGTCGTTTAATGAACAAAGTAAGAGCATGCGGACTATCAGATCAATTGTGTGATTGGATTGAGGAGTTCCTAGGTAACAGAACGCAGCATGTCATTCTCAATGGAGAGAAGTCTTCCGAAGTAAGAGTGATTTCAGGTGTGCCGCAGGGGAGTGTCATAGGACCGTTGCTATTCACAATATACGTAAATGACCTGGTGGATGACATCGGAAGTTCACTGAGGCTTTTTGCAGATGATGCTGTGGTGTATCGAGAGGTTGCAACAATGGAAAATTGTACTGAAATGCAGGAGGATCTGCAGCGAATTGACGCATGGTGCACGGAATGGCAATTGAATCTCAATGTAGACAAATGTAATGTGATGCGAATACATAGAAAGATAGGTCTCTTATCATTTAGCTACAAAATAGCAGGTCAGCAACTGGAAGCAGTTAATTCCATAAATTATCTGGGAGTACGCATTAGGAGTGATTTAAAATGGAATGATCATATAAAGTTGATCGTCGGTAAAGCAGATGCCAGACTGAGATTCATTGGAAGAATCCTAAGGAAATGCAATCCGACAACAAAGGAAGTAGGTTACAGTACGTTTGTTCGCCCACTGCTTGAATACTGCTCAGCAGTGTGGGATCCGCACCAGATAGGGTTGATAGAAGAGGTAGAGAAGATCCAACGGAGAGCAGCGCGCTTCGTTACAGGATCATTTAGTAATCGCGAAAGCGTTACGGAGATGATAGATAAACTCCAGTGGAAGACTCTGCAGGAGAGACGCTCAGTAGCTCCGTACGGTCTTTTGTTAAAGTTTCGAGAACATACCTTCACCGAAGAGTCAAGCAGTATATTGCTCCCTCCTATGTATATCTCGCGAAGAGACCATGAGGATAAAATCAGAGAGAGTAGAGCCCACACAGAAGCATACCGACAATCCTTCTTTCCACGTACAATACGAGACTGGAATAGAAGGGAGAACCGATAGAGGTACTCAGGGTACCCTCCGCCACACACCGTCAGGTGGCTTGCGGAGTATGGATGTAGATGTAGAAGTGCAGTCGTTGAGTGATTGTTGGAAGATGCAAGATGATCTAGACAACGTGTCTAGTTGGTTGATGAATGGCAGCTTGATCTTAATGTAGAAAAGTGTAAGTTAATGCAGGTGAGCAGGAAAAACTATCCTGTAATGTTCGAATACAGCGTTAGTAATGAGCTGCTTGACACAGTCACACCTATTGAATACCCAGGGGTAACGTTGCAAAACAATGTGAAATGGAACGAGCACATAAGATCGGCAGTAGGGGAGGTGAATGTTCGACTTCGGTTTGTTGGGAGATTTTTGCGGAAGTGTAGCTCATCTCTAAAGGAGACTACTTGTAGAAAACTAGTGCGACTCATTCTTGAGTTCTGCTCGAATGTTTGGGATCTCCGTCAGGCCGAATTAAAGGAAGACATAGAAAAATTCAGGTGTGTGCTGCTACATTTGTTACTGGTAGGTTTGATCAAGACGCGAGTGTAATGGAGATGCTTCGTGAACTAAATGGGAATCCCCGGAGGCCAGACAGTGTACTTCTCGCAAACACTTGAGAAAAGTTAGAGAACCGGCGTCTGAAGCTGACTGCTGAACGAATCTACTGCCGCCAACGTAAATTCCTCGTACAGAACACAAAGATAAGGCAAGAGAAATTAGGGCTAGTGTGGAGGCTCATAGATGCTCGTTTTTCCCTCGCTCTATTTGCGAGTGGAATAGAAAACGAAATAACTGTTTGTGGTACAAGCTACTCTCCACCATGCAACATACGGTGGCTTGTGGAGGATTTGTATAGATGTAGATGTAAATGTAAATAATAACATACTCTCAGCAGCTCGACCACAAGACCAGATAATTTCAGATCCAGAGCACGGCTGTGCATTTAAATCTCAGGAATGTTGAGAAGTCTGGGTGACGAGTTGAGACTGCAGCTCTTATTCTAGTCTTTCATGGTACATATATACCTATGGTGCTTATTCGCTGATACATTGTTGGTTGTAAGCTATTGATGAGATGGAAAGATGAGGAGTGATGTTGACTGTTTTCTAAATGCGCTACTCTTTCCTTAGCTCTATGCTCGGTTGTCCTTTTTGGGGATTGTAGCCTTTCACCACAAGAGAAGTCAGAAGATATGCACAAAGGTCTACCCTGTGCTAAAAATTTCAGTTTCTTTACAAATGTGTTTCTTTTTGCTGCGGTGGAACGTTGTCTATAGGAGAGAGGAAGAGGATTTTGATACGTCTTGCGCTCTTTGAGGCGCAGTGAGAACACAGCTCAGGTAAGCAATGTAGAACAGTTTTATTAACAAATAAAAAACCAAAATATCTCTACCCTGCAGGAAAAGTTTGATATAACAACTGTTTGTGAAGGTTCGTAATTCGTACGGAATTTAAACATTTACACAAGTCTGAAGATGGGCTGACGGCCCCAGTGAGGAATAAACCAAGTGTGAGATTCACTTGATAACGGAGCAACGTAACGTGAGAAACGGTTGATGGGCGATACCATCAGTCTTTCCAGTCCCCGGTGTGGAAGTCACGTTAGGGTGACAGTTGTGACAGACGCTGGCGGCTCCCTCGATCGGCAGTGGTTTTCACTTGGCACAGTGTCAAAGATTGTGAAGTTTCCAATGAGACTGACAGGAGAACAGCTGGTGCAGCTGGTGCCTGGCTCAGAGACTTGATGGAAGTCTGCTTGGAGTAGTTCTGCGTCAGCCTAAATACCCAGGCAGCGCACTAAATCCAGAGGAACTGTTTGGGATCACGTGGCAATCGAAGCAAACAGGTCCGCTGGTCAAGCGACCCCTAGTGGCGCTCAAACTGCCTCCTGCTGCTCTAATCAGCATGCTTGAACGTGGCTCTGTCATCTGCTGATGTAGCCCCTTCCATGTTAGGCTGCCCGCACACCACATTTGTGAGAAGGGTTACAGGTTGTCGGGCGAATGGTCGTACACAACTCATTTATTAGAGACATGCAGATTTGCTCACGAAGATATCGAAGGTCATGTCTTGTATGGAAAAGACCAAATACGCATACTTTTGTAGCTCACTACCTGACTTTTTAGGTTTAAGTTTCTTGATACACTCCTTTGATTTTGGAGAGCACGGAGAGTCGGTATTACTAGAGGCCTTCTTTTACTTTAGCTCTTTTCCCTGTACATTCACGTCAGCAGAAGGTTCTACTGCTAATGTTGGTTCTAATAATCGACATAATTCTTGGTTTTGTCAGTGGTGCCGTTTTGTAGTTGCATGAGGAAGCACAAGTTGTAGTGTTTTCATTAACGGACATTATCTCTGCGCCAACACTAATCCTCAGGAAAGGATGCTTCATTAGTAAGGGTGATAAATTATTCGAGGGAGTTGTTTCAAAAGATATTATGTTTTTTAACATGGAAAATGTTGTTTTACTCCGATTTACTGGACTTTTTGTCCGCATTGAAGAGTGGTCATTCTTTTCGCCAAGCAGAATGTTTTTCCCATAAATTCACAAACCTCGGCCCTGGGTCAAACGGAGCATTTCTTTCATGGACTAGCAGCACTGGATAACTACTTGCGAGTACTGTTACATTCTCGTTAGTAACAAGTTGCCAGCATGTTAGCACGAAAGCTGTAGGAATGTAATATTAATTGCCACCCACAAGAGGAGGAATTGTACGTGTTTCACTATTGATCAACAGTGTATTAGGAGCTGACACACAAGTGCGCATTACGTCCTTTTAAATGGTTGCCTGGAGCGATTTAGGGAAATCACGGAAAACCTAAATCAGGATGGCCGGAGACGGGATTGAACCGTCGTCCTCCCGAATGCTAGTCCAGTGTCTAACCACTGCGCCACCTCGCTCAGTCAGGACGAATGCCATGCGTAGTTATTACCTAGTCTATGTACCCAAACGGATGCTGAAGAGTCACGCAGGAGCCCTCGTTTAAAATGCACTCGCTTGTCAGAAAGGGTGGTGATAGTTCGCCCAAGGGGAGGAGCTTAAGCACGACTCCAGGTCATGGTAAAAGTGAAAGTGCGAGAGACACTGAACACACGGTGGAGTTCCCTGCCGCCAAGATAGGTAGCATCCGCATGTACGGAACAAAAGGGGTGTCACGGCGAGAACACCCACTGAAGTAAATACGTCAACGTAAAAATCTTGGATATTTAGTGTTACTCGATCCCGTAACACTACTAAACTGAGTGCTTCAATGAGACATTCCCATCGTCTCTTCGAATGTGTTATAAGCCAAAAACTTCGCAAGTTAGAGCAATATTAATAATTGTTATCTGGGCTAATTTCAATAAATAAGTAATTGTGTGAGGTACTACGAACTCAAACGAGCTGCCAAATGAAACACACTCTTTATCCTATAACCTGTGAGTGTCGTGCCTTAACACACTAAATAATTTTAACGTTACAAGCAAAAAAACAATATTGCAGTTAAATAAATTAAGCCAGAATATGCAGTTCTTCACAGTAACACGTATTATGAAGTCAAAACAGTGTAGACACATCCATTATCTGTTTCCTGTCTCAGTCATTGGTTTCCATAGTGATACCAAATTTATTTAAATCGGCCGTTAATAGAGGCTTTTGCTATGTGAGCGTGGTGTATGTATTGTAAATTCTGAGGGCTTTAGGAGAAAGATCACCTTGCCGAAAGATGATTTGCAATAACTGTCCACTTAACTTTTATCTTAATTTATAAACATGTTTTTTGTGTAAACTAATGTTGTAAGACGGTTTCATTATGTGTTTTGTCAACAACAAGGGAATGAATAGACATGTGATGTAGTTTGTAGGCGGTTAAACATTTGTAGTTTTAACGTTTTATTTGCAAAATTTAATTGGTGGCCATAATAGTAATTTTCGTTGTAATGAACAGGGCAGTGCGACGCCGCAGGACTGCGGGGGCCTTCTGTGTCTCATGTGTGATCGCAGTTTGGACAGTGAGTTCGGTGACAGGTTGCTGTGGAGAGAGATTTTTTTCTTGAGACTTTAAATTTTGACCTACGTGTTGAACTTTACGTTAATTCATCATACCTGGGTTATAGCTGTTGGCAGACTGCGAAAACTTCGGATTTAGATGGATATTAGAGACCGAAGCAAGGAAAAACGTTACGTTTTGCAGTTTGTCTCGATGAGCTACAGTGAACTAAATCCTGTTTAGATTAATTTCTCGCGAACTAATAGCGATGATGAGAAAGTAAATAGATGTTATTGGTCAATTTGTTACCGCTTTTCAGTCACTACAGAATTTTTAATGAACTTTAAATTTCCCATTTTCATGAAGCTAGGACTACTCCAGACTTCGAAATTGATAGCCCACGCTGTATGGTTGCTCGGTATTGGAGTTCACTGTGTTCAGGTATGATGTTTTGCTAGCTTTAATGCACGCATGTACACTAAGGTGACAAATCATGGGGCAATTGTGTAGAGTTGTCAGTACTAACAGGCAAGCAACAATGTGTAAAAATATCGCAGAAATCAATGTGGGACGTAAGACGAACGTATTCTTTAGAACAGTGCGGCGAAATTTGGCGTCAGTCGGCTGTGGCAACAGACTACCGACGTGGGTGCCTTTGCTAACAGTACGACATTCCCTGCATGCTTCTCCTGGCTCATGGCCATATCGGTAGGGCCCTAGATGACTCGAAAACCGTAGCCTGGTCAGATGAGTAACGATTTCAGTTGGTAGGTTTAGAATGTGGTGCAGATCCCACGATGCCATGGACCTAAATCGTCAACAACGCGCAGTGCAAGCTGGTGGTGGCTCCATAATGGTGAAGACTGTGTTCAAATCGAAAGGACTGGAGCCTATGGACCAACTAAGCCGATCAGTGAGAGGAAATGTTGATGTTCGGCTACTTGGAAACCATTTATAGCCATTCATGGACTTCAAGTTCACAAAAAACGATGTCATGTTACCGGGCCACAATTGATCGTGATTGGTTTGAAGAACAATTTGGACGATCCGAACGAATGATTTGGCCACCGAGATTGCCCGACGTGAATCCCATCAAACATTTATGGGACATAATAGAGAGGTCAGTTCGTGCACAAAATCCTGCACCGGCAACACTTTCACAATTGTGTACAGCTATAGAGGCAACATGGCTAAATATATCTGCCGGAGACTTCCAACTACGTATTGAGTCCATGCCATGTGGAGTTGCTACACTATGCCCAATTATTTTTCTTGTACTTCGTTTATTTTGAGACCATAATTTGCCAGTAAACTGAATTTTATTTAATGTAATGAACGTCCGAGGAAGGAACATGTTCACCTTGGAACAAAATTTAATAACAATATGTACTCAAATACTATGCTTCTTGTAGACGATCGGTTCATCGTATAGGACGATGAAGATAACCTTCAGAAATCATTACATACGATAAATTCATGTAGAAAAGTTGTAGCATCTCTAGAAAAATGCACAATTAGGACTAAGATAAGATTTGACAATTAACCAACAAAACAAGTTTTGAGCTTTACTTACATTGGTCATGACTTATCTTGTAACGTTTATGGCGAAATGAGGAAAATATGCGTCGATTTCAATATAAGTATGGAAGAAATCAGAGAGCATTGAACGGTAAGGTGAGAGAAGAGACTCGAATTAAATTTTATAAGATTATGGCTGTTCCAGCATTGATGTATGGAAGCGAGGCATGGGTGAATAATACGAATTTTCCTAACAAAATACAATCGTCTGAAATGCGGTTCCTTAGATCACTGGAAGAGTTTCACAAAAATAATAATTCGGTTTATTTTCTTGGTGAGTAAAGGGACAACGTGTGCGCTAGAGGTAACATCTAAGCGATGGGAAATTGTTGTTTGTCTTCTGTGCTTTGTGTTTCTCTGTCATCATTGATAATTTTTTAAATTTAAATAATAAACGTAATTTCTCAAATGTATCGTGCAGTTCTTAAGACATGAACAGACGAAAATACACGAAATATGACGACAGTTACTTGTTCGGAAATGATAGACGATCATACTGTTTCATTTGTTTCAAAGACCTAGCTATTGAAAGTATGCTTCCTAGTTAAATGAAACAAGATTTAGAGTCAAATAATGGTACGCTAGTACACACTACGAGAATGCTTTTCCCACAATTTAAAGAATTGTCAGACCAAAACAAAAAAAAGTGCTTTCAGTAAACAAGCTACGATTCTTACAGAGGCTCTTCTTTCAACTTACGAAGTAGCCTACCGTGTAACAAGGAACAAGAAACCTCACACCGTATCGGAAACCCTTATTTTACCAGCTTCTCAGGACATCTGTTATGATAGGAAAGTCAGCTGACAAGTAACTGGCAAGTGTGCCTTTGTCAGACAACACTATTATTATTCGAATACTCGATACGACTGCCTACATTAATTACCAATTAGTTGAAAAACTCAAAGCTAGTAATTACTTCACTATTTAGTTGGCTGCAGCTACAGACAACTACAACGATGCGCATGTATTTCGTTGCTTGTGGTTATAGAGGTCAATTAATTTCATGCAAATCTTCATTTCTACCGGAAAATAACTCTAGAGACAAAAGCAACAGACCTCTTTGAAATATAAACTCTTTTATGAAAGAGAACAACACTGACTGTGGAAATCATGCAGGCATGTATATAGATGGAGGTCGTACGTAGTATGGCTGGTTGTCCCGCCTGACTAGAAGACCTGATCTCATGAAATATAGACGCACTGCTTTATTCACCGATCCTGGGCCCTGTCCTTCAAGACGTTCTTGAATCAATGGTCAAAGTAGCAAACTTCTGGTCTGAGATGTTTGCAACTAATATACGTTGATATGGGGCGCCAGCGCTTGTCTATAATTTACTATAGTAGCCATTGCTGGTTTTCACGTGCCACTGTCTTGAAAAGCGTGTATGATCTCAGGGATGACCTTTACTCCTGCCTTGTTCATGAGGAGTATTTGAATCCCGAGAAGTTCGTAGACAGTGACTTTGTTTTGAAGCTGGCGTATGTTTTGCGACATCTTTGAAAAATTCAGTTGACTGAAGGCATCCCTTCTAGGTAACGAGACCAACATTGAGCAGCTGTCAGTCTTCAAAAAGAAACCAGTGTTTTTGAAGAAAAAGTTGGGTGGTAAAGTGATACATTACATTTTCCCTGGTCTTTACACTATTTTAGAAGAGAATGGCTTTCACTTGGGTAAAAGACTGAAGTATGTGTTTGTGGTTCATTTAATTGAACTCACTGATTCCTCTTCAAGTAAGTTTCAGAGCTTTTGCAACACCCTACTTAATTGAGATAGGGTTTTGAGTATTTTGACATCAACACGAAATATAGCTCATGACTGAATGTGGAAAAAGAATTCAATCTTATTCCGAAATTTGACGAACTGATCATGAAGTAGCAAGCTTGTCATTCTCATTGACTTCATTACAGGAAAAATATATAATAAACGTAAATTTTAATTAAATGGGTTACGTCTACAGTAAATAAAGGAATAACTATTGTTATTTATCTTTTTTTGAAACTTAAGTTTACTTACACCACATTTTGAACCGAATGTCATGTGCGAAAGGAACAGCGGGACCCGTTGACCAAAATTAGCAGCAATTTAATAAATTCGCATTGAATGACAGTACCTTCTCGTTAGTTACGCGATATATCCATTTAATATCCAGCATTCTTCTGTAGCTCCACATTTCATAAGCTTCTATTCTCTTCTTGTCTAAATTGCCAAACGTACACGTTCCATTTCCGTACAAGGCTATACTCCAGACAACTTCTTTCAGGAAAGACTTCCTAACATTTAAATTTATAGCCGATATTTACGAATTTCTCTTCATCAGGAACGCATTTCTTCCTATTGTCAGTCTACATTTAAATCATCTGCACTTAGGCCATCATCAGTTATTTTACTGCCCAAACAGCGAAACTCATCTACAACTATTATTTTAGTGTCTCATTTTCTAATCTAATTCCCTCAGTGTAGTCTGATTTATTTCGACTACATTGCACTACTCTTGATTTGTTTTTGTTGATGTTCATCTTATGTCCTCCTTTTAAGAAAGTGTCCGTTCCTTTCTACTGCAATTCCAAGTTCTTTGATTTCCCCGACAGAATTATGTCATCGGAAAATGTTAAAATTTTTATTTCTTTCCCTAAACTTTAACTGCTTCTCTAAATTTTTCTTTGACTTCCCTTCCAACAGACTGAATATCAGGATACGTACAACCTTGTCTCACTTCCATCTCAGCTAGTGATTCCCTCTCATACCCTTCGACAATTGGAACAGCCGCTCCTTATATTTTACCAGTTATATCCTCAGAATTCCAAACAGTGTATTGCAGCCAATATCGTGGAAAGCTATCTTCAAATTTACCAAACACAGGTCTACCTTTCTGTACTCCATCTTCTAAGATAAATCGTTAGGTCAGTATTGCCTCGTATGTTCCAGAATTCCTCCGGAATCCAAATTGATTTTTCCCGTGGTCAGCTTCCACCAGTTTCTTCCTTCTTCCGTGAAGAGCTCGTGCCAGTATTTTGCAGCTACATCTTATTAAACTGGTAATTCGGTAGTATTCACACCAGTCAGTACCCGTTTGTTTCGAATTGGAATTATTACATTCTTACTAAAGTCTGAGGGAATTCTCCCTGTTTCATATATCTTGCACAAGAGGTGGAGTAGTTTTGTTATGTTTTGTTCTCACAAAAATGTTAGTTGTTCTGAGTGAATGTCGTCTACTTTAGCGACCTTCCTTCGAGTTAAGTCGTTAATTTCTCTGTTCAATTGTTCTCGCGGTATTATACCTCCCCTCTCATCTTCATCTAATTCCTCTTACCTTTCTATAATTCTTCATCCAAGTTCATTTCCTTTGTACAGCTCCTATGTGTATTTCTTCCACCTTTCAGCGTTCTTCCCACGCTTAGTACTGGATTTCCAACTGAGCTCCTGATATTCAGTTGCTTCTCTTTTCCCCAAAAGCCTCATTTTCCTATAGGTGTTATTTCTCTTTCCCTTAGTTGTATATGTTTCTATAGGCTTCCATTTGTCCTCTAGCTATTTCTGCTTAGCCGTTCTGTACTTTCTGTCAGTTTCATTTTTTTACACGTTTATATTCCCTTTCACCTGCTTCATTTGCTACATTTTTATATTTTCTCCTTACATCAGTTCCATACAGTATCTCATGAGGTATCCAAGGATTTCTAATACACTTTGTCTTTTCACCTATTTGATCTTCTGCTGCCTCCAATCTGTCAAAGCTGCCCATTAGTCATTTACTGTATTCTTTTCACCCTTTTCAGTCAATAGTAGCTAAGTAATCTCAACCATCTCTGGTTATTTCAATGTATCCAGATACTATCTCCTGAATTTCCTATCTTTTTGCAATTTATTCAAATTTAATCTATAGTTCATAACCAATAAATTATGATCAGACCCGACACCTGCCTCTGGAAATGCCTTGCTGTTTAAAATCTGGTACCAAAATTTCTGCCTTACCATTATATAATCAATCTGAAATCTTTCATTTCCTTCGGGTATCTTCCACGTAGGCAACTTTGTTGCATGATTCTTAATGCAAGTGTTAGCGATTATAAAATTATGCCCTGTGAAAATCTCTACCAGGCGACTTCATCTTCCATTCCTTTTCCCCAGTCCATTTTCTCCTACAATTTCTTCTTTTTCCTATACTCGAATTCCAGTCTCCCATCACAATTAACTTTTCTTCTGCCTTGGCTATTTGAATAATTTCTTTTACCTCATCATACATTATTTCGATCTCTTGATCGTCTGAGAACTGCTTGTACTACTGTGTTGGCTTTGCGTTTATCATGGCGACGACAATGCGTTCACTATGGAGCTAAAAGTAGCTTACCGACATTCATATCTTATTATTCATTATTAGACCTACTCCTTCATTACCTTTATTTGATTTTGTCTGTAAAGCCCTGTACTTACTTGACCAAAAGTCCTGTTTATAATGACACAGACCTTCTCTAATTCTCTCTATATTTAGCTTCAACCTCTATATTTCCCTTTTTAAATTTTCTAATCTACCTAACCAACGGGTGGGTTTCAAAAACGGTTCAAATAGCTCTGAGCACTATGGGACTTAACATCTCAGGGCATCAGTCCCCTAAAACTTAGAACTACTTAAACCTAACTAACCTAAGGTAATCACACACATCCATGCCCGAGGCAGGATTCGAACCTGCGATCGTAGCAGTCGCGCGGTTCCGGACTGAAGCGCGTAGAACCGCTCGGCCACAGCGACTGGCCGAGTGTGTTTAACATTTCACCCTCCGATCACTAGAATGCCAGTTTTGTTTCTCCTGATGACGGCAGCTTCCTGGGTAATCCCCACCCTAACATCAGAATGAAGGCTACTTTACCACCTGAATATTTTACCCAGTGGGTTGTCATCAAAATGGTTCAAATGGCTCTGAGCACTATGGGACTTAACTTCTGAGGTCATCAGTCCCCTAGAACTTAGAATTACTTAAACCTAAGTAACCTAAGGACATCACAAACATCCATGCCCGAGGCAGGATTCGAACCTGCCACCGTAGCGGTCTGTTGTCATCATCATTTAACCATACGGCAGAGCCGCATGTCCTTGGAAAAAGTAGCGGCTCTAGTTTCCCGTTGCTTTCAGCTATTGGCAATACGAGCAACAACGACGCCATATTGTCTGACGTCACAAGGCCAGATCAGTTAATCAACCATACTATTGTTCCTGCAGTGACAGGAAAGACTTAAATTCTCTTCAGGAATCACATTTTT
Source organism: Schistocerca gregaria (assembly GCF_023897955.1). Taxonomy (NCBI): domain Eukaryota; kingdom Metazoa; phylum Arthropoda; class Insecta; order Orthoptera; family Acrididae; genus Schistocerca; species Schistocerca gregaria. Next base: position 503,302,783 of record NC_064931.1, on the reverse strand, counting down.
GTCTGGCTTGTGCACAGATATCTCTCCGTTGTGGTGGCAGCTAAGGTACGGCTATCTGTATCTCTGAGGTAAGCAAGCCACCCCGCCTCTGGTATGTCTTTGCTTCATGTTGCAGAGCATTACAGGTAAAGAGAAAATCGAATTCTAGTCATGGTTTGGGTATTTTTCATAATTGAAACCATATGATAATTTACAATAGGTTTGGTAGAAAAATATATATTCATTGCTTTATGATGTGTACCCCTGATCCTAGTATTTGTACTATGAATGAGATGAATCTAAACTAGCGCATTTTAAGCACATTTCAGGAGAAAGACCTTGCTAAAATTGTAATTATCGATCGTTTATGTGGTGTCACCGCCAGACACCACACTTGCTAGGTGGTAGCCTTTAAATCGGCCGCGGTCTGGTAGTATACGTTGGACCCGCGTGTTGCCACTATCAGTGATTGCAGACCAAGCGCCGCCACACGGCAGGTCTAGAGAGACTTCCTAGCACTCGCCCCAGTTGTACAGCCGACTTTGCTAGCGATGGTTGACTGACTTCTACGCTCTCATTTGCCGAGGCGATAGTTAGCATAGCCTTCAGCTACGTTATTTGCTACGACCTAGCAAGGCGCCATTATCAGTTATTATTGATATTGTGAATCATGTAATATCAAGAGCGACGTTCACCATTAATGGATTAAAGTGAAGTATTCCACCAGCTACGTCCGTTGTTTCTAAATTCTAATTTCCTTGTCCTGTTCCAGACTTCACGCCAGCCTGCGTGAGCTAAATCGCGTGCCTTTCGGCCTCCCCTAGTAACACGATGTTGGCTCTCCTGCCAACCACAACAGTTTGCATCAGAATTATGCTGTAAAGATTGGATGTTAGAGTCTAGTAACGATTTCCCAGTCGATGGGACAGCATTTGCGCTAATATTATATCGTAGGTTGATTAAACAAAAACATCTCATCTGCCTCAGTGCCTTCAAGATCGCGTATGATTCTGCTTCGAAAACAGCGAATTCTTGAGGTAACTGTATACAGAGGGCATGATCAGGAAAAACAATGGAAACGTGAAGGGAGTCCCCTTGTTCAGAACTGTGAATACAGCTGTACAGTGTGATTCTTATCAACGTTTAAAAACCTCTGAAGCGACTTTGACGACGTTGAGACAAGTAATTTAATGTAAGACACAAGGGGCCGCAAATGTCGGAAAATACTCCAAAGTGGATGACAAATATTGAAGATACGACATCACCATTTGACGTACCTCGCACCACATGTAGCAATTGAAGCTATCGGTCTGTCGCATCTGCTTACCCCAACTCAAGTCAAATATCCACGTCGGTGTGGCTCCGAGCCTACGTGCGTGAAGGTAGCGTTTGGGGCTCAGAGTTCGAGTGATGTGTGTAGCAGTTACTATTATTTTCATTGGGTGAGTCATTTGTGTGTTTACGTTGAAGTATTAATTTATCAACTTTTTTACCAGTCGCGCGGTCTCCGCTGGTGTATTCCAGAGAGGAGTACAACAAAAACCTATCGTACTTCGTCACAAGTGAATGAGTATAAGCTTCTGAATTGCGTCATCGCTAGCTAATGACACACGTTTTCTTTACTGTAAAATGTCTGTAAACCAAAACAAGAAGGGAACAAAGGAAAGAAACACAAAATGAGAACAGCTTTTACTTGGTTAAAGCGAGGAAAATAATGTTGTACTTCCTACATTTACGATTCTCAACACATATACAAGATCTGTTCAAAATTTGTACCGTTTGCTTGAATGCAAGTATGACATCTCTCAATGATCCCTTCACGCACGCGCTCGAAAATACCCTCCATATTTTTGATGCGACGTCACAACTTTCAACACTTATCATCCTCTATTGGGGTATTTCACGATAGGTGAGGTCCCATGTGTCTTATATTAAATTACTTGTCTTAGCATTATCCGCTTCGCTAATGGAGTTTTTAAACATTAATAAGAATCACCCAGTATAGTAGTACTTTTCATTTAACATGTCCTAAGATATTTAATTAAGAACAGATACCGAGGTCTCTCCTGCATCTCACTAAATCTTAAATTACTGTGTGCCTGTGTAGTAACCAGAATGGCAGTCAGTTCCAAACCTCGTCCTACACCAAGCGACTCCAGCTTATGCTAAACGCGGATCCGAAATGGCCTTGTTACTCTTGGGCGATTTGAGAAAAGATGTTCCATAGCTGGACGATAGTAGTATGGTATGCTAATGAGTTTAGAACAGCGAGGATCTTAAATGTTTGACGCACGATGAGGTGTTGCTGCCGGTTGGTGCACGGCGGTTCCCCAGCCTCAGCACAGAGACAGGTTGTCCTGTAAGCACACGTGGCCCGCCTGATCCCTTCATAGTGGATACGTCAGTGAACTTCAGGAAGAACTATCTAGACGGGTTCTCACAAAAGCCTTATGAAACTGGAGCACAGGCGCCATGTCTGCTCTCCTAGGAATGTGGCTAACGCCCTCAGTCCTTCATCATGTGGTAAAGATGACAATTATTAATAAAAAATATGACCTAGAAACCACAACGAATGTTTAAAATAAATTCATAACATGTCGAGAATGATACAATTAACACTAACACACACAATCACACACACACACACACACACACACACACACACACACACACACACACACACACACATACAGAGAAAAAACACACACACATACACACAGCTGCAGAGAACTCAGTAGTTGTCTTTGCAGCCACGTCCTTCAGTCTCTCAACTGTAAGTTTCAACTGACGAGTCGCTGTTGCAACGTTGGAGGAAGAACAAAGAACACCAAAATCGTCCACAAATAAGTAGTACTGCACAGGTCTCCTTAATGTAGACGTATACTTATTTTGCTTAGCTATGGCGAAGAGAGTAACACTCAAAACACTTCCCTGGAAAACACCATTCTCCTACTCAAAGCTGTTTGCCAGAATATCACCAACTCGATACCTAAAAATGTGTTTTAATAAGAAGAGCTGAATGAATATTAGTAAGTGACTACATAGCCCTTTAGTGGAATTGTTTTAGAATATTATGCCTCCAGATAGTGTACGCCTTGCTGATGTCAAAAATTTTCCTTACACAGCCGTCAGTACAGGAAAGCAGGGTCAGATTATTGACAGTGGATCAACACTTTCTGGATCCACACTCAAAGCGCTTAAAACCTGCAGGTCTCGAATATCCAGATCAGACGACAGCTGACGATTCACTCCATGGTCTTTTCTACACGTCTCGTTAAGTCGTTAAAGAGACATTTTTTTATTACTGGAGCACTTTCGGTGCTTCTCTCTGCGACGTACTTGCCTCCTGTCATCATGTTCCTGTGCTTTTGTCCCGCATTGGCAGAGGGTCTTTTGTGGCGTGGTTAATTTAAGGGGTGGCCTGATTCCCTTCCTGTTGCCACTCAGTTACCACCCTCCCCCCCCCCCCCCCCCTAGCGCGAAATTCGTGTGAAAGTGAGCGAAAGTTTCCTAAGCGTTTGCGAATCGTGTAATTGAGGTGGGACTTGGGCACCAGCTCGGTATTCACATAATGGGGTGTGGAAAACCGCTTAAAAAAAGGCCTCCTCCCCTGTCCCAGACGCGAAGCTTTAATTCGAACAGCTATCCAGGCAGGTGTCATTGACCCTATGTATTATAAACATACTAGCTGAATATCTAGCATTGCTGGGGTCTGTATTTATCCCAGTCTTCTTAATAGAAGCGCCAGCTCTTCCTTCCCCCTCGCTCTGTCCATCTCCCCATCCCCCTTTTGCTCTACACATCATCGCTCCTACCCCAATGGGAGGCTGATGGTTCTTACCCCAGATCATAACTAATGTGTGCAACAGATTAAATTGAAATCGTTCCAGGAGTTAAGGATGAACTTTTTACACATGAATTTCTCCGTGTATGCTAATGTCAAATATTTTTCACATATATTAAACTATTTCACACGAATCTGTATACATATTTCACATGTCTCTCCAGCGAATTTCGCCCTGCAGTTTCTTTGTCACGATGCTCAGTGTGTATGACGTCGTTTCGTGTGACGTATGTGTCGTACAGTGATATAATCTTGCTGGAACATCCAATGGTATATGTATCTGCTGTCTGCGAAATGTGTAGTGAATAGTGTTAGTAGCAAAGAAGTAATAAATTACTACATCATTCATGGTCCGACAGTTTTCCGTACGTTTCAGTGTTTATGTCGCCATATCTCCTGAACTATGTGTTGTACAATGATATATTTTAGTAGAATTAAAGCAATAACAGCCCTCAAAATAAGTCTTTTGATCTAGATTTCGGCACTACTATGAGTGCCTTCATCAGAAGTAAAACACTAAAACTGGCCTGTAATATGATTACAAAAATTATAGGAAATTTTTTAAAAGTATAACTACTGACTGACAGTACCAGAAAGAAACAGTACTTACATGTTACGTATAATATAAATATCAAGCGATAAAGCTTTAGCTGACCATGCTGTATGTTCAAAACTTTAATATTATTGTAGGTATGTCCGGCGGTATATGCGTATATTGTCTGAGAAATGTGTTGCGGATAAAGTAAGTAGCAAGGCAGTTGTAAATTAGCCCGCCCTGTTAGCCGTGCGGACTAATGCTCTGCTTTCCGGACGTGAAGGCGTGCTGGTCCCCGTCACGAATCTGCTCGGCGGATTAGTGTCGAGGTTCGGTGTGCCAGCCGGTCTGTGGATGGTTTTTAAGGTGGTTTTCCATCTGCGTCAGCAAATGCGGGCTCGTACCCTTATTCCGCCTCAGTTACACTATGTCGGCGATTGCTGCGCAGTTTCTCCACTTACGAGTGCACCATTACTACTCTACTACACAAACATTGGGGTTACCCTCGTCTGGTGTGAGACGTTTCTGGGGGAGTCCACTGGGGGCCGAACCGCACAACAACCCTGGGTTCGGTGTGGGGTGGTGATGGGGTGAGTGGACTGCTGTAGCCTGTTGTGGGGTTGTGTACCACTGAGGGCTACGGCGTGGACGAAGCCTCTCCGTCGTTTCTAGGTCCCCGGTTCCATACAAGACAATAGCATACAAGTTTTAAATTAAAACCTCGTGCATTATGTGACAGTATTTCACGCATCTCAGTATTTGACGTCATATCTCCTGAACCATGTGTGGTTATAATGAAATACGTTTGGTGATGCATTCCGTGGTATATATGAATACCGTCTGCAAAATATATGGCGAATACAGTTAGTAGTAAAGAAGTAATAAATTAAAGCGTCATTCTCTCTTGCGGTAGTTTTACTGAATGATCAGCGAAAATATAATAAACAATAAAATTTTTTCCTTTCTTAATTTTGTAGGGGTTGTCAGCTAGAAGAAGTTTCGTAAAGGTTTGAAATTATGCATAATGTTTGCTGAAAGTCACTCATTCTCAATTACTGGCTGAATAAAGTATGGACATTCGCAAGTCAGGGGCTATACTGTTTTTTCGTCTCATTCGCTCCCCTTTGTTAGGTAAAAAATTATTACTTCGACGGTGATTCTTTCCAGACAGAACATGATGTGTTTACCAAATTTGGTTTAAATCGGTCCAGTGATTTAGGGGAAGATATGGAACATATGTACATACATAATAGTTACATGCATACACACATACATATACGCATGCATACATACATGTGTATAATATGTATAGATATAAATGTCTTGAAAACTATTGGGTACTAAAAGTGTAGCTGATTTTTAAAAGTTATTTGGCTACTGTAATCTCATGTAGGGGACGAACACACATCAGTCGCATCACCCTATTTATTTGTAATATTAACAAGACAATTTAAATAAATGCATGCACAATTGTGAATGTTGATAAACTGAAATAATGTTCGCTACTCATATGGATTTTATTTGAAAATAAATAAAGTGTATAGAATCCTTTAAGTTTCTGAATTCACTCAACGAAAGTACGAAAATCTTTACAAATAATTCAGTAAGAGTGGCCCACCATGTTTGTGTCAGACACCTATCCAAAGTTTAATTCAAATACACAATTTGGTTTAAAATGTTTAAGTACCAACCAACCTAGCTCATGTACACTAGAAGACAACCTCTTGTTAACTGGTGAAACTCGCAAGTTCAGGATATGCTCTTGAAAATCAAAGTTCTGCACTAGCGCTCACAAAATGAGAGCTCAGCTCTCACTAGTGAAAACTTCAAATTTTCACATGATTTCTTCATGAGTATGACAATTCCATATTAATGTATTGCGGAATTATTCTAAGTCTCTGACTGTCCTCAGAAAAATCCGAGGTTCACAGTACTTATGTGCAAAATTATGTGCAAAATTTTCCAATACATTTACGAAACGAACGTCATGTTGTGCATATCGACATAATTCTGTTCACTGTCACATGCAGTGTGTCATGAGCGAAACTGTAAGCCACTTTTATGCAGATTTTGTTCTGTTGAGTCAAATTCTCAAAATCACATTTATCACACAATAATCACACATATACCACATCAGTCTATACTTAAATTTCCCCAGTTTTTTTGCTGCCCTTACAATTTTCTGTCTATTATAGTTCTAAAGATATTAACAGTTTTATCAGTGTGGTACTTGTTATACACTAATTTTTAACTGAATAATTAAAAACACAATCAAATAAACATAATTATAGAAATATATCTTAGTATAGTTTAGAAAACAGCAGCCAATTTTATTTTTTTACATGTTGTTTTAAGTCAAACGCCTGTTTTTGTAATACAGGATGTACATACCAGCATACATTTCAGATGAAACTATAGGTACAAGATATTTGTTAATATGTGCCGACAGTGTTTCTAAAGCACTGTGTGTACTGTGTGTCGAGATTTAATTTGTGAAAATGACTCACAGAGTTTTTAATTTTTAAAATTGATGATAATTTATAAATCTTTCATCTTCAATAATTTTAAAACTAATGGTTCTATCGACAGTGAATTTAAATGCATGTCCTGTCTTAATTTTTTCTTTGCATTGAGATGCTTGCTAATTTACAAGCTGTATTAGTTCAGATTTTATTGATTTTCGATCCGTTCAGCGAATATTAGAGACTCTCGTTTCTGCCGTAAGACAGCCTCTCCCCACCAGGGCCTCCCAACTAGCAAACGGTTGGGTTTTCCCAGCGTCATTAACACTGGCAGCAGCAGTCGCTCGCTACTTGCTGGCCTCCTCATAGCCCTTTACTTCTGAGTGTTCTTGTTTCTGCCAAATGCGGACTCTGAAACAGTAATTTGGTTTGCTAGGCTAGTGGACCAGGGCAGCGGCGGAAGCCTCGCCGCCACCTTCTCGTCAATGCTGCAATCTGTTTCTGGTCAGCCTAGAATGGCCATGCTGTCTTTGGCTCTCCATAGCATGACGTGCATAAAGCTGTGTCTGTCTTTAGTATTCTGGTGGTTAGTCGCATCTGTCTCTAGAGAACTGGTGTTTAGCTGCATCCGTCTCTTACCTCACAACAACCCTGACTTCCCATGCACACAGTTTCTGGAGTTGCAAATAACACCGTAAAGATTAATTCAATGATAGCGTTGAAAATCTCACAAAAGTTCTTACATTTAAACGCAAAACACTTTACAAACAGCAGCTCTACTAACTTACACTAATGAGTCAAAAATAATGACCACCTGCTTAATAGCTTGTCCATCCGTCTTTGGAACAATATACGTAACTGATTTTGCGCATCAGGGATCCAACAGTTGGCTGGTAGGTTTGTGGAGGTCTGAGGCACTAGGTATCTACTCACAGGTCATGTAATTCGCGTAAATAATGGGCTGCTGATTAGTGTATGTGGTGATGGCGCCCAATAGCGACCCAGATGGGTGCCATAGGACATATACCAGGCGAATTTGGTCATTATAATGTTTCTCAAAACAATATAGCACAATTCTGGCTCAGAGACACTTAACTATACTGCAGAAAGATGATATTGCCGTCAGGGAAGACATCAAGCGTGAAGAGAACAGGTGGTTCGCAGCTGTCAGCGTGCCTTAGATTACTTCCACAGGTCCTGCCCAAGCGCAGGAAAATATCTCACATAAGATAAAACTGCTCCCACCGGCCTGTGTCCGTGGCGTCTTGCACGTTTCGAGCCGCTGTTCACCTCGATGACGACGTATGTGGAGACGACCATCGACCTAGTGTTGCAAAAATGTGATTCACCCAAAGAGCCGACACGTTTCCATTGATCGACGGTCGAGTCTTGATGGTCCCGAGCCCACTGCAGTCGTAATTGTCGATGTCGTTCGGTCATCATGTGAACACATATGGATGGTCTGCTGCAGAGCTCCATGTTCAACAATGTACGATGTACGGTGTGTTCTGAAACATTTGTTCGTGCAAGAAAATTGTGATCTTTCGGCAGAGATGCCACAGATCACCATCTAAACTACTTTACAGAAAAGACACGCCTCCGAACCCGACGTTCTGTGAAGAATCGCGGATGTCCAACCATTTAGCGCCTGATGCTAATTTCACTGTCCTTCTGCATCTTTCTCTAGAGGCTCATGACAGTAGCATGTGAACAATCGACCAGCTTCGCCGTTTTGAGATACTCGTTCACAGGTTCCGCCTAATAATGATGCACTTTGTTAAGGTCGCTTATCGCAATGGATTTCCCCATTTGTAGCCCATACCTTCGCTGATTCCACGTCCTTCTCAGCTCTACTCACAAACTTTTGTTTCCGCGTCATGTGCCCGCAACGCCACTAGGTGGCAGTCACCGTCAAGTTGGGCAGTGGTCATAATATTTGGCTCATCAGTGTATGTGGCACTACGTTTCCTAACATAACCATTGTACCAAAAATTATTTATAAATGAGTGTTGCCGTACAAACTAAAAAGTTTCTCTAAAATAAACATGTACAGACAGAAACAAAATGACCACCTGACTATAAACTCCAGTTTTCCAGTTCCATAGCTGAATGGTCAGCGTGGTTGAATCCCGTACTAGCGGCTTGGTCAGGTCGGACATTGTTTTTCTACTCGGGGACTGGGTGTTGTCTTCATCATTACATCATCCTCATCGAGGTGAAAGTCGACAAAGTGATATCTACCAAAAAGACTTGCATTAAGTGCCCGATCTACCTGGAGAGAGGCACTAGCCACATCACACTTGATTCCATTGCAATTTCGGGTTTGTTGTCTGTTTGTGTAAATAAAAAATATCTGGAAAAATAATTAAACAAAAATAAATGCTTTGTTGATTATTTCTGTCCTTTTAGTAATTGGTTTCGTTTTATTTATTTTATTTACACATCAAATTTCGAAGGAATAAATTGAGGAGTAAATCTCCAAGATTATGGATTGTGTCAGTACATGAAATTATAACGTAAAAGTAAAAACACATAAAAATAAAATGTTTATGAACCCAAAAACTAAAGCGATAATCTTAAATAAACGCAATCAGCAATACAGCATTACAATCAGATTAATTTTCCAAGGGACTCCTTGATGGAACAGAAGGAGTGACCCATGAGGAAACTCTTCAGTTTCGATTTGAAAACACATGGTATAATGCTACGATTTTTGAATTCTTGTGGTAGCTTATTTAAAATGGATTTAGCAGTATACTGCAAACCTTTCTGCATAAGAATTAAGGATGTCCGATACAAATGCAGGTTAGCTTTCTGCCGAGTATTAACCTAGTGAAAGCTGCTTATTCTTGGGAATAAGCTGGTATTGTTCACAATAAATGGCAGTAAAGAATACGTATATTGAGAGGCCAATGTCAAAATATGCAGACTAGTGAACAGGGGTCGACAAGAGGTTCGCGAACTTACACCACGTATTGCCCGAACCGCTCGTTTCTGAAAAAAAAAAAAAAATGCTTTTGGAATGACACGAGTTACCCCAAAATATAATACCATACGACACAAGAGTTTGAAAATAAGCAAAGTAACCTAATTTTCCTATCGAATGATCACTTATTTCAGATACCGTTCGAATAGTAAAAATGGCAACATTGAGTCTCTGAAGAAGATCCTGAACATGGGCGTTCCACGACAGTTTACTATGAATCTGAACACCTAGAAATTTAAACAGTTTATTTTCACTAATCACATGGATGTTCTGTGAAATTAAAACGTCGGGTTTTGTTGAATTGTATGTTAGAAACTGTAATAACTCCGTCTTAAAGTGATTTAGCGTTAGTTTATTTTCTACTAGCCATGAATTTAGGTCATGAACTGCACTATTTGAAATCGAGCCAATGCTGCACACAACATACTTTAATACCAAGCTAGTGTCATCAGCAAACAGAAATATTGTAGAATTACCCGTAATACTAGAGGGCATATCATTTAAATAAATAAGCGAAGGAAGTGGCCCCAACATTGAGCCCTGGGGCACCGTTCATCTGACCGTACACCACATAGACCCCACATCACAGTCATTCTCAACACTGTAAATGATGACCTTTTACTGTCTGTTGCTAAAGTAAGAGGTGAACCAGTAGTGAGCTACTCCCTGTATTCCGTAATGGTCCAACTTCTGGAGCAATATTTTGTGATCAACTCAATAAAACGCCTTAGTTAAATCAAAAAATACGCCTAGCGTTAGAAACCTTTTGTTTATCTCATCCAGTACCTCACAGAGAAAAGAGAATATAGCATTTTCAGTTGTTAAACGGCTTCTAAAGCTCCACTATACATTTGATAGCAAATTGTGTGATATAAAATGATCTATTGTCCTTACATACACAGACTTTTCAATAACTTTAGCAAAAACTGATGACATAGAAGTAGGTCTAAAATTGTCTACATTATCCCCCTCCCCCTTTTTATAAAGCAGCTTTACTACTGAGTACTTTAATCGTTCAGGAAACTGACGCGATGTTATCGGCATAATCGGGTGGGGGAAGGATGGGGAAGAAAGTAGGCCATGCCCTTTCAAAGGAACCATCCCGGCATTTGCCTGGGGTGATTTATGAAAATCATGGAAAACCTAAATCAGGATGGCCGGATGCGGGATTGAACCGACGTCCTCCCGAATGCGAGTCCAGTGTGATAACCACTGCGCCACCTCTCTCGGACTAAATACAGGACTAACATGTGCAGCACAGTACTGTAATATTTTGCTAGGCACTCCGTCATTTAATTATTAACTCAATCCCCACTTTGTCTGTATCACAGAGTATTTCAAACACCAATCTCTAGTCAGCCAACCAGGCTGCCTTTTAGTGCTAGTACCCCGTTTAGAACGTTCTAATGAAAAGTAACTCTCAAAGAGCATGAGAAATGTGTTAAAGAAAGCATTATATTTGTCATCTATGTTTTCAGCACTATAAACATCGTGCCACTCTTGTTCCGTGACGAGGTTTAAAAAACTGTCTGTTACCGTTGGATTAAGCATATTATATTCTTTTCAATGAACTACACATTCATAGCACAATTTGCAGTTTTCTTTATGCATCTCTTTAACGTATGGATGCAGCTCAAATCATTTCCTCTTTTTGCAGACTGTACTGCCAGGTAGGTAATATGGACAATAACAAGGAACAAGAAGTCACCCAATGAGTCACCTGTCCGTTTCCAATCATCTGAAATAACCAAGGACGAGTCCATTCAACACCCACCACTTTTCTATCCAAACCTGTTACAATCAAAACTAAATCTCAGAAAAAAACGTGATACAAACGAACGGTTCATACTTTTCGCAAGGAATACATGTTGAGTAGAGACTTTTCGTATCGGTTGCAAAGGCTCACACCATTCAAGTTCATAACAGCTCAAGCAAATGCAGCTGTAGGATATAAAGAGAAAGCGTCTCTATTCAACAATGAGTTCATGATGTGCAGCAAATAAAGTTCAGAAATTGCAGATGTACCATGACACGCATAATGAACAAACTTCTGCAAAGCAAACTAGTTCTTCGACTTTAAACCAAGCAAATAGGTGCACAACCTACTTCATATCCCACAATTGGTTTCCACAAGTCAAAGTATTTATTAATCCTACACTGAAAATCAACCAACCAAAAATTAACAGTATCCCATGAAACAATAAAATTGTGAATAAACAGATTTAAATCTAAGATCCTATGTTAAAAGTATGTAAACACTTCACCGAATCACACATTTCAAAAAAGAAGCTGACCTTCCCTCTGTTTCGAACTCGACCCCCACGCAACAAACACTTGGGTGTGTAACCAAAGGAAAATTTAATTTCTACTCCTTTCTCACATAGCACAAACAAATATACATATAACATTGTAAAGCAATTCTTGTTTTTCCAACTTACTGAACAACAAGTTCTGTCTCAAGCCATCTGTAGCAACAGTTCACCATGAGATCTTCCCTACTAAATTAACAAATACACTTCAGTAACACAATACATTACAATTTACCCTTTCAAAAATTTTTAATCTAACATGTAGCCACAATAAATAATTTCTGAAATGTACTGACCTAAACGTAAATTTTTATCACAGAGACATGTTATTTACATCAGTTTTTACAATCTTACTCCAAGCCCCTTACTCAGTTCTCTGCCGTCTCAGCAAAGATTTTCATCAAAACACACTTAAATAATAACACTAGGCAATAAAATTTTACTTTTTCTTTGTAACTGGCATGAAAACAACTGATCCTTATGTTTTAGGGTGTGCTTATAACGGAAATGTTAGTGTAAATGCAAGATTAGCTCTCGTTTTGTAGTTATGAATTCTTTACGTTGTTGCCTATGTAAGATTATGCCACAAAGGAAGGTCATTGAGGGCCCAACCGCTTTGCCTGACGTTTGCTGTCTTCTGCTGGTGATTCGATGATTAGTGTCCAGCAGTAATCGGCTAACACTGATGCACTCGACTTTTCCTGGTATTTCATTTCCATGTCTGAAATTTACTCGTCGGTTACAGTACCACTGCTATCAGGAAAGAAGTCCAAGTACGAATCTAGGAAATGTAACTTTAAGGACATGTTTCACCTCAGTCTGTTGTAGGAATGCAGAAGATTTGCCACAATTTCATTACAGTTTTCGGCCTTCTTATTTCCTAGGAAGTTTGTTGACACTGGAAGCTAACTTTTCATCATCTTTCAAAATAGTATTGAAATGCCCATCTTTGTACAGTTTAAGTATCTGAGGACTCACGAAAATTTATTTTATTTTCCCCTCACTAAGCCGTGGACATTTCTCATGCAAATAAAGAAAAGGTTCCCCAACTTTGTCCATGACCTTAACGAAGGTTTCATTAGGCCCAATTTTATATGAAGAGCAGGGAGAATAATATTTTTGGATTCGACAAGTGCTTTGTGCATAACAGAGAGATCCTGGTTCAAGTAATTGACGCTTAGGCCATTCTTTCTTTTGTAATATAGCGCTTTGGCGTGGCTATCCCAGAGGCGCAGGAAGCAACAGAATTTGGTGTAGCCGTGTTGTAACCCAAGTAATAAGCCGGTGACCTTTAGATCGCCGAAAATCTACCATTTAAACTTGCCATAGTTCAGTCGCAGCAACAACTCCTTCATGTTATCGTATGTTCCTTACATGTAAGGTGCATAGCCAGTCGGAATCAATGGTAACACACACTTGATACTTTATTTGGAGTAGTCAATGAACAAACGCCACTAATCACCTCAATAATTAATGTGTGTAGCTGCCATTAGTCTCTGTACATCACTACAAAATACCAAGTTCTTTCCACTTTCGAAAAGTGGAAGGAATGGCATATGGTGGTTACGGAATGCGCTCACGTTTACTGTCTTATCAGGACAATTCTACTGTTGTGGGGTTGACACCAACTGTTCAGCTTGGCCTTTCGACAGATTTTGATCTCTCACCATGTTATTAAGTTCAGACCGTGTTGTTTTGTGAACTCTGTACACTTATTGTTACACACAAAATCAGGATCTTTCGACGAACTGGGGTTTGAAGGTGTTGATGCAGCACTAGTTTCATTACCGCCCTCGTCACCATCACAATCAGGTGGGACAGGAACAGGCAGCCATCTCCGTGAGGCACTTGCCGCGCGCGTTTATTACACTTCAGTAATACGCTTTACCAGCACACGAACAGAATACAGCTTGCAACAGACTGAAACTACCCTTAAATGAAGCATGCTCCTCTCCTCCCTTCCTCTTCCCCTACCCCTTTTTGCTACGAGTCCCGGGTAGAAACAACGACAAAATACTCGTACTCATTCATCACTCTGTCTACCATAAGGGGTATTTACAATCAAATGCACCTCCTCCTTTAATTCGGTAACGAGAACGAATTCGGGTTTTCCACTGTCGTTTTCGTTATCAGGTGGTCGATGTAGTTGACAAACTCTTATTTCATCCTAGTCACATTTTCACTGTTTGCAACGATGTAGTAACACTTAATTCCTACATATTATAAAAATGTATGTATGTATGTGTGTGTGTGGGTGTTTTTCACATCTTTTGCTAAACCACTGGACCGATTTCAAGCAAACTCGGTACGCATATATTTCACTGTCTGGTGACAATCACTGTGGACCTGAGAACCACCTACCTATAATAGGGTGTGTGTGTAGTGGTGAGAAAGAAGCGTTAATTCCCAGAATTTGTTCATCCAGTATTTTAGAATTACAGCATTTAGCGACTTGCAAAAAATCTTTATGAAATTTTTCTAGTTGAAAACTCCTAGAAAATGTTGAAAAGAAAAATGTTTATCACTTACTACTTGTCCGCTGTTCTTGTAGTAAAAGTATCAGATGAGGGATGACGTTATAATTTATTACTTCTTCACTACCAGCTGTATTCTTGACATGTTTCACAGACAGCATGCACATATAGCACTGAATTTAAGTGGAAAATGGTATCATTATACGACACATAGTTCACGAGAAACGATAAACAGTGAGATGCGCATCATGCATGACATTTACATTTGTTACTTCTTTGTTACTACCTCTATTCGCAATAAATTTCACTGACATATTCTCTGAATGTACCTACAGTATTACCTGCGGTATTATATCATTGTACAAAATTTAATTAAAGAGATATGTTGTCATAAACAGTATGTAGCGTGAAAAACTGCTGCAATGTGCGTGACCTTTAAATTTATTTCATCGTTGCTACTGGTTCTATTCGCCACAAATTTTGCAGCTAGTATCTACATATGCTGCTAAATGAATGTATTAAATTATATCATCGTACGACACATAGTTATGGAGATATGACGCCATTAACATTAAGCATAAGGGCAGACGCTGCGTGCTATGAGCATGGATGCACAGCTATAAATAAGTACCTGGGCATCACCGACTTTCGATGTTAGTAATCAGAAACAGTCTGAAAAGCTTGTAAAGGGTGTTTCAGGGAAGGTTGTGGCAAGAAGTAACTGTTAAGAAAAAAATCGATATATTGTGGCATTTGCGAGTTAATTAGCACTGAAGTTAGCCAATAAGACGGTTGGGTGCGCAGATTCAAGTGACTCATCAAATGTATTCTTCGTTTGGTTTCCTAAAACCCACCAAGAGAGCAATACAAAAACTGGACATGGGATAGTAGTAAGAATCGAACCCAAGTCAAAGGCTGAACACTCCCATGCATCATCTACGTTATGAGAAAAACTGACACTGATTGCATCTGACAGGCCTATTGAATTTACGTGCACAATGGCTTGGTTGGCTAACTTCAGTGATAATTAACTCGGAAATAGATCAACATACCGAAGTTTTTCCTTAATAATTATTTAGTAGCACATCTTACCCTGGAACAACCCTACAACATTTTCAGAATTTTTGACCACACTGTGTACGTGACTATTCATATATCACAGGGACCGATGACCGTAGCGGTCCGGTCCATTTAATACCACAAACCATATATCACTGATCATTTTATCCTTTATCTTCTTTTTCAGTCAATTCTGTATTCGTCACCACCACACACAAAGAGACCAGTGCCTCCCAGTCAGTGTATTCTTAAATGGCCCATAGGATAGCCCGTCAAAAACTGAACACGGATCAAGCATGAAAACAGGAAGAAGGTGTACTGAACAATGGAAAAAAGAAGCAAAATGGAAATAGTGAACAGATTAAATTTAATATGTGCAATAACGAACGCCGTTAACGACCGTCGTGTCGTGAGTTTTCGGTAGCGGTGTCAGAATGCCACGGGGAAGTCCCGTGTTCTAATCTCTTTCCTACCCCATATACTTCTTTTTGACAAAATTACGAACTGTCCGCCCGGACGCTGAAGTGTCTATTCTCTTATTCGAATTTGTGTACGTGTAGTGGTGTAATGTCCGTTTGCAACAGCGACGTGTAACGAAGGTGCCTACAGACGTACGTACCTCCTATTTGTTCTACACAGGTACGACATGTTATGCCTCTTGCGTTCCGTCTTGGAAGTTTTGACTCTTGACTTCCTTCGTTGTAACATAGCTCACACCCGTTCTATGCGGTATCTTGTCTGCTCTTACTATTTATCACATTTACTTACGACGATAATATATAGTTATCTCATGACTCATATTTTGTGATGAATAGTGAGAGCAGACGAGATGCCATATAGACCTCTCACAGAAACTGAAACAACAAATAAGCGGCTGTGAACTAAGTTACAACGAAGGAATTCAAGACTCAAAACTTCCAAAACAGAACGCAAACGGCATAACATGTGGTACCTGTGTAGAACAAATAGGAGGTACGTACGTCTGGAGGCCCCTTCGTTACACGTCGCTGTTGAAAACGGATATTACACCATGACACATACTCAAACTTCAATATAGCGAACACACACATCAATGACCTGATAGACAATTTGTAATTCTGTGAAAAAGAGAAATATGGGGTAGGAGGAAGGTTACAAATCGGATCTTTCCAGTCGTAGTCTGACACCGTGACCACACAACCACGACTCATCGGTCGTTAATTTCACTCGATATAACACATATTACATATGGACCGGTCACTGTTTCTATTTTGCTTCTTTTTTCCATAGTTCAGTACACCTGCTTCCTGTTTTCATGTTTGACCTATGTTCAGTTTTTGACAAGGATCCATTGGGCCAACTTACCACTAAATCTGTGGGGGGTGCGATGGGGAGTTTCCCTTGTAAGATACTTTAAAATAAGCAGATAATATAAATGTCTTACTTCAAAGTGTAGAAGATCATGGAGCTATGTTAATTAAAGTGGATCAGGTTATGGGGAAAAACATAATATGAAAGTAAATAAGTCCAAAGCAAAAATGATGGCTTGTGATAAAGAACAAGAAGTCAGAATCCGAATTTACGTGGGTAACGAGTTACTTGAGGAAGCTTACTCATTTACTTATTTTGGAAGTAAATTCTGTCAGAATAGAGGAAGTGAAGCAGAAGTTAGAAATAAAAGTGCTCAAGCAAAAATTACTTTCAACAAAAATAACAAGATTTTAATTTTAAAAATCACCAACTTTGAAATCAGGTTCAAAAAATGGCTCTCAGCACTATGGGACTTAACTTCTGAGGTCATCAGTCCACTAGAACTTAGAACTACTTAAACCTAACTAACCTAAAGACATCACACACATCCATGCCCGAGGCAGGATTCGAACCTGCGACCGTAGCAGTTGCGCGGTTCCAGACTGTAGCGCCTAGAACCGCTCGTCTTGAAATCAGGCAAAGGTTTCTCATAACCAGTGTTTCAATTGTTTCAAGTTATGGCTGTGCAGCCTGCAATTTGGGAACCGAAGAGGAGACGAAACCAAATGCTTTCCAAATGTGATGTTATAGCCGAATGCTCAAAATAGGGGTAAAAAACCGACGCGGTCATTAAAAGAGTGAGTGGAAGGAGAAGCCTATGAAAATAACTTGTCAAAAGAAAAGTGCAACTCATTGGCCATCTATTGTGATACGAGGGACTTCTGATCTCAGTAACAGACGGTTATGTTAACAGGAAGAGACGTAAACGATGACCACGACTGTGGTACTTACACCAAATTCTGAAAGATGTGGCGTGAGTGACCTACCGATAAATGAAGAGGAAATAGAAAAGGCGTAAAGACTTGAATAGAGGACATCTACTGACAACTTTACTGCTGCCAACCAATCCTCGGGTTGATTCGTACAGAAGAAGATGAATAATATAATTAGAAGATTAAGCCTTCCTTCTTTTTTCATTTCCCACACTGTTCATTTGGCCCCATTAGAACTCACTCGGTACTGATATCACAATCGTTGACGTTGGCGATAGATGTTGCCACTTGCTTTCACTTTTCTGTTTGTCTGACGACTCGTTGCAGGGTGAGCTTGGCGTAACACTAAACATACAGTCTCACAAGAGAGGTCGCTGCCAGGCCATATCTACGCAATTTTCATTGCTTTAAATACTGAATATCGTTTCAGAAATCCAGTGAAGAAGAAGTGAAGCAAACACGAATAAGAATAAGATTTTCAAATATCATCTTTGACTTGGAATTCTATAGCAAGGAAGTCCCGTGCGATTTTATTTTATTGATTAGTAGAAGGTATGTGTTGTACATTATGTTACAACATATAAAGTGACGAGGTGGACACACTTAAAGCCACTGTATTTGGTTCTTAGACACACTGGAGGAGTACACCAGCCCAGAGGAATCAATCAGTCGGACAACTGGGTAGAATTAATTGCGACAGTGACCATCGCTGACTCACACAACAGCGTTTATAACTCTATTTGGGTTAAACAGTACTTTGTTTAAGCAATAGTACGTGTCTGAGATGTTTTCAGCATTTGGATTGTCATCACACTTAAATAATTCAAAATATATTAACAACAGTACGAAGATTGATCAAATATTTTAAGCGTAAGTGTTGAGCACAGTGCGATTAAAAATTGTGTTCTTAATCTAAACGTCTGCTGTCAAAAGCCTTTTGTCTATTTATGTAACATGCTAGTGTACTGTGATGATTGAGCCTTTTTATTTGACCTTTCCATTAAACCCACCATTGTTCATTCTCCAAGAGTAATTCGCTAAAATAACTAGACCCGAATTTCCTCCGCTTTTCTGTTGTTAGCTTATAATAGATATTGATGGAATCCTGCGCCATGTTCATCATGTATGAAGTCGCAATTTTCGAGCAAAATGTCAAGCGTCATGGTTCAAATGCAGGAAGCTGTTGTTGAGAGAATTCTGTACGCGAATATTTTGCGACGAAATAACATGTCACTACAAACTCCTTATATTTTGGTACGCTGTTCATTCCCGAAAAAGCTTTACAGTAACAAAACCAACATTTTTCGTTAGCCTTCACGCCATCTAGCAGAAAGTCACTGCACTTGCGATGTGTGAAAGAATTACAAAAAAGCGAGCTTGAAAAGGAGAAAAAAGAAAAATGTCGCTTTATCATTACTTATTTCAGGGATTTTCTCCCTGCCGATAGATTAAATGCCTGTGCCCCGTACTCCATACGCGTTTCCTGAAGCCTAACATGTCATCTTAATCAACGATGCTACACCTCTCCACGATCTATCAACGGCTTGTTTAATTAATGTTTTGATCAGTTCTTTCAGGAGTAGTTGAAACACAGCCCATGTATATGCACCCAGAATCAAGAGTTCTATGCCAGAGGTACGCTGTTGGTAAACGCCTGACAATTAGAGATAGTGAAACTAAAACCAGGTCATCTATTTATACAATTGGAGAATTCAAGAGGATAAAAAATTATCAGTGACAAGCCTACGTTTTGGGGATACTGTGCCACCCCGTGTGGTGGATTACACACTCTCTAACTCACAGCTGACTACAGGAATTTTGTGTAAACTGATGTCCTTAGTCGCCACAACAAGGGTCTCTAAACAACGTGACATTGCATCACAAACACCTAAAAATGTTCCTGGGAAATCTCTTTCCACGCAGTTCGTATGCGAGTGCTCATACCTCAACAGTGGTTGGTATAGGACCATCATCTAGGCTTGTTCGGTGAGGTAGATGTCAGGAGAACGTGCGGATCAAATAAAGCAGTGGTAGTCCTCAATACAAGTGGTCGGGCATTGTCCTGGTGAAATGTGGCATGAGGGTTTGGCTCCAAAATCTCCCTTGTATAACTGCTGCTATTCAGACCTCGCACATATGAAATATCAAAATCGTGGTGAACGTTTCGTCATGAAAGTATTGGACAGAAGAAAACATGTTAAATATATTGTGTGGTTTCAGTACAGAGGAGCACATGTGTTTCAAATTTTGTATATGTGTTTGCTTAGACCTAGAGATGAGCAGAAGTACGATTAATTAGCTATTTATTGTGCATCAATTGCTATTTCATCTGTTACTGTTTGACAACAAATCTGTACAAATGACGCCGCAGCTGAAAGAAGTGAAAAAGCTATGTACACTAAAATTTCGGAGAGGAACAAGAAGCTGTCTGGTAAACTCTGTATTATCCAGAAGAGCTCGTGTAGCTATGAAAATATCCATGTTTTGTTAAAAATGGAATTAACCATAAACAATTGTTTATTGAATATAACTGGACATTTGAATGAAAACGTGTCACTGACAAGTACTACCTGGCACAGGGAGCGAAAGAATATCTATAAACTGTACAGAAGCTAGACAGCAGTTATGAGTCGTAGGACGTGAAAAGGAAGCAATAATTGAGAGGCGAATAATAAAACGTTGTAGCGTATCCCTGATGTTATTCACCACGTAATGTGAGCAAGCGGTAAAAAAGACAAAAGGGAAATTTAGAAAGACAATAAAATTCAGAGAAAAGAAATAAAAACTTCGAAGTTTGCCGATGACTGTGTAATCCTGTCACAAACGGTAAAATCAGTTGAATGGAACGGGCAATGACTTCAAAAGAGATTACTTGATGAACATTAACAGAAATAAAATAAGGGTAATGGAAAGTAGTCGAATTAAATCATGTGATTTTTAGGGAACTGACTGCAATTCGGACAACAAAATAACTGACAATGGCGGAAGTAGAGGAAATATAAAATACAGAATTGCAATAGCAACAAAAGCGTGTTTGAAAAAGAGAAATTTATTAGCATGGAATATAAGTTTAAGTGTCAGGAAATTTTTCCGAAGGTATTTGGCTGTTGTGTAACCTTCTAAGGAAGTAAAACATAAATGATAAATATTTCAGAAAATAAGGGAATAGAAACTTATGAATTGTGATCCTCTATAAAATGGCGAGGAAAGAAAATTATGGTACAACTTGACCAAAAGGAGGGCTCGGTTGGCAGGACATATCCTAAGGAATCAAGTAATCATCAGCTTATTAATGAAGGGAAGTTTGAGGGTTAACATCTGTAGAGGGAGACCTACGCTTGATTACAGTTAGAAGGTTCAAATCGATGTATATTGCAGTAGTTATGCAGAAATGGAGATACGTACACAGAATACAGTTGCGCAGACAGCTGTATAAAGAAAGTCTTCGGAGTTAAAACCACCACCATCACCACCACCACAGCAACAAGAACACTATCTGTACCAACAACAATTTAATTCTTTAAATGTCTGGGTATTTAATGTCATTGATGATTAGAAATCTATTGATGGAGGATAAAACTTGGAACGCTAAACTTAAAGGAAGTAATTTACAATCGGAGTTAACAGCTTAAGTGAATGATCTGATGGAATACACAAGCTTATGTTTAAAAGCTAGGCATTAAGTAGTTTGCGAAAGGGATGTCATTCAATGAAAGCATGCATTTAAATTGTCAAAGTAACATTTTAAGGGCCTATAACCTTCACATATTTAAGAGAATCCATTTCCATGGAGAGATTTTGTACAGTAGTGGCGCGAGCCAAAGCAAGGGCCTATTGTCGTAATCACGCAGCTTGCTGTAATCAGCTGGGATAGCGTTCTCACTGTCTCAGTACTGTAGTACGACCTATTGGGCAATGATCGACGGTGTTACCATAACCCAGGACGCTTTGACAACGTTGCAAGAAGTGATGTACGGGACACCTGGAGGGTTCGTTCTACAACAAGCTCGTCCTGGCGTGTATAAGTACTGCAGGCCAAGCCAGGCTGGGGATCAAATCATCGAGTTATCGAGTCATCGAACCATCAAGTCAGCGTCCCCTATAGTGTGGACGTCCGCCATGATACCGCTATGACTGAACCGCCATCATGACAGAACCGCCTACCTGGGGTCCAACCTCAGCACCGATGGGTCGAGGGTCGAACTGGGGCGTTCCCAGCGACCATTATACCGAGCTTGTGCCATACGATGAGATAGTCATCCAGCATGCCTTGCCAATGATCCAGCCTGGTGGAACCACCTCGCTAACAGCTGACCTATCACAACACGGCCACCCAGGCCTCACGAGGCTGCCCCGCCGTCGAGCCGAGTTGAGGAAGGCAACTGCTGGCTCCTTCTCGTCCACACTTTGGCACTGTGGCCGTTGGTTCGAAGCTCACCACTCACCGCTCGTCGCCAATAAGCACCAGACTTCTGCAATAAACTATAGAGAAAAAAATGAAGGTTGTAATTGTTTTCGAGCTCTCTGTGACCTGTGCTGCCCACTACCGCAACAACAGAACCCATTGCCTTTACTGTACCCTAACAAAGACTCTATATCAGCCGATAGTGCCATATGTACATACTGTGTAACCTCTGAATTTTGGAAGCTACATTTTAACAAGATCATAATATAACAATATCACTTCAGAACAAATCACTTTATTTACACTGCTATTTTCGTTTTTCTTCATCAATAATGAAAAACTTTATTTGTTTTCTATTGTCATAATGTGTTACTATTGTGTTTCATCAGGTAGTATGTGCTCTGTATGTTCTTGTATAGTTTTTAATTTCCCAGTAAGTAATATGTTTCGAAATGGATGTGATAATAAATAACACAAAGGTAAGAGTAATGAGTGCCAAGATAGTGAACTATAGACGAAGTCCTTATCATAGAATTACATCCTTAACCTATGGACTCCACAATACATCTACGTCTACATCAATATTCCGCAAGTCATCTTATGGTGTGTAGTGGAGGGTACTTTGAATACAATTGTCACTTTCCCCCTTTCCTGTTCCAGTAGTGCATGGTGAGCTCGAATCTCTCTAATTTGCTCTTTTAGCGAGATATGCGTAGGAAATATATATACTGATTCCACTAAAATAGAACGCTTAAAAAGAAAAATCAAATCGGAATACATTAATCCTCATAAATAAATGAAATGTGTGTCAGTACTTAACTATGCAGATTACAATTTCCTATGTTGAACTGCATGCACACGTAAATAAGAAGCCTGTATGAAAGCATCTTGCACTTGGCTGTAGGCGACACGGCGCGCCCTGGGTCATAAGTCGGTATGGGAATACGACGAGCAAAATTTGCGTATCGTCCACTGTTCGGCTCGAAGGTTTGTGAGGAACCTTCCTGGGTGGTCAGACTGGGTAGTGATGTGAGGGACCCGACTTGGCACTGGACGCACTAAAAGTCACAGTGGAGGTTGTATCTCTAAGTTGTGCTGGGGCAACGGAGTCAGTTTTTAGTAAGCTGTGTGTGGTCTGGTGATGCATGTCATTTTGACAGAGTCCCGGAAGAACTCCGATGGTGGATAGAACTGCAGGCAACCAGAACTCGTCGAAATACACTTGTCTTTAAGCTAATGTCTCAAAGAGTGGTAGGGGAACCCTGTGAAGATCGTGAGACACAGCCACTGCGTTCAGGTCCCCACAGGAAACAGTAAGTTCAGTGAAATGTGTAAGCGGCTACCATCGGTTAATGTAGATAACTTACAAGTGTTAAGTAAGAAACACGACTGTGCTTATAGAGGTCCGCCCTTATTGGTCAGCGCACAAACGTAGACAGAGGTTGAGGGCAGGACACAATTTAGTAGTCCAAATACAAGGAATTTTGTAAGTGGTTATCCACTCGAAATAAAAGTAAGGGAGGGAAATCAGCGGAATATTAACCATTCAGCCAATCAAAATTATATATAGGCAGAAAAACGCAGAGAACTGACTGTCGGCTCTCGGAATATTTACCATTCAGCCAACCAAAATTATATATAGTCAGAAAAACGCAGAGAACCGACTGTCGGCTCTCGGAATATTTACCATTCAGCCAACCAAAATTATATATAGTCAGAAAAACGCAGAGAACCAACTGTTTTTGTCAGAAGAAGACTGCAGAGGTTTCTCTTCAGTCAGGTGCCACCTCGGCCAGACTTGCTGAACTTGGATGCAAGTTGCTGATAGAGAGCCACTTCAGCCGCCACCTGCAGATTATGAGTATGGTGAGATCCAGTAGTAACTGCGAGGTAAACTATGGGAAAAGTCCAGTCATATTTTACGATGTTTAGTAATTTCAATCTTCCCTTTATGACTTGCAGTTAGGGATTCAACATGCTTTCAACTCTGACCACAGATGCAAATGCATACTCGTCTGTAGTACTTCCCATGTTTATGTATAAACCTTCAGCAGTCATACTACGACTTCCGTGAATGTAAATGTTTCATCCAGATACAAGTTCATTTGAATCACATCCCAGATCCTCTATCTAGGTTTGCCAAGGTATTAACTTATCAGCATCAATGATTGTTAAACGATTTCTCGTTCATTTTTATGTGATAAACTGAGTTCATTCAGAGCCTTGTTTAATTTAGTAGGTAACAAATTTCTTAATCATTGTTTTGGACGACAGCGATTTAATTATGTCAGATATACAGAGCCATTTTATAATGTCCAGTTAAAGATTCACATTTTTAATTCTGCAACACCAATAAATGTAAAGCTGACAACTTACAGTTTGGCAACTCTGTTCAGGATACTTTTACTTGCGACGTCCTGATGCCGCAGTTAGACAAAATTTTCCAATTTAAACTTCAATTCTGAAGAAGGATCTGTCGTTTTCCATCTCAATAAATATTAAATTAAATGAGCTATACTGTCCTTAAGTTGCTCGTGCGTAACCATTATATGTGTTTAGTTACGGTAAGGGGGACGGGTTGGTATGTGTCTATCGTTGTCCATCTGAATATCACCTTTGAACTTTTAGTGGGGATTTTACTTGTTTTTTGTGTGTAATTTGCGTGTTTTGAGTTAGGAGGGTACATAATAATAGGGCGTACATACGATTTGAGAAGTTTTTCCGAGATTCGTTGGGTTTTTTCAAACGTTTGGTGAATTTAAATATAGAGATTTTGTTAGGGTATGCCGAAATCTACAAAGGCATTAGCTAGAAGTTTAACAAGAATGAGCGATGTAGAGAGAGTGAGCTGCCACTTAATTCAGAAACAGTAGACAGAGGTTCAGACATGGAGGTGCAGTGGGAAAGTATCCAGCAAGCAGATTTTAGCGAGCCGTGGGGCAGAGCGTCATAAAATGAAACGAATGCAGGGAACAAGCAAAGTCAAGTCCAGGCTCATGATGAAATTTCAGAAGGTGAGCTTAGAAGAGAAGACGAAAAGCCAATTCCACACATAGTAGAGACTTCCGAAATAACAGACCACGAAGATCCAGTATAGAGTGATGCCGCTCATGAGCCAACACTTCAGCCGCTGGCAGCAGCCGATTTGCAGAGTTTTCTAACTGAACAGTTCAAGAAAACTGACGCGCCATTCATGAATTGGAAGAGAGGTCTAAGAAAAGTGAGAAAATATTAGAGAAAAGCGACGAAAACATCACATGCGATCAAGGAAAGCGAGGAAAAGAGGGACACAAAATTTGAAGAGAATAAGAAGCAGCTCCAGAATTTGAATAAAAAGAGTGATGAACAAGTTGTGGCCACGGGCAAGAAAATTGACGTTTTTGTAAAGATATGCGAAGAACAACTTACATAGTTAGACAAAAAAGATTGATAGGCAGGTTACCAAGGTAAGGCGTGGGACTTATGCTTACACAAACATGAAAAGATTAGAGATTGGTACATTTTAAAGAAACGTTCGCCCACATTAATCAAAGCACTAGAGAAACGTTAGATGTGCTAATGAAAGAGAAAGAGAACAGCAAAAACTCTAGCAGTAACGAAAGACGGAATGTGACAAACCAAAGCGCGGAAGAGAAAGATTGAGAAGAAGAAGAGGTAAGATGGTATACAGTCAGCTTACGTCACATCATGAGAGTACTGTCACGTTCAATCCCATGGGTAACCACAATCGCAACCGTAGAAACTTTATCGTACACGATAGATGAAGAAGAAATCAGAAAACAGTCTATATCTGCCGAAAAATGTCACTGTGTCCGGATATACTGAACCGCTTATACCTGAAGATTTGATTTAACGCTTCCAAGAGGCTTTACCGATACTGTGGGCACATGTTCTGAAGAATAATATTGTCTGAGCACGCTTTAGAGAAGAAGCGTCAGCGAGACTTGCAGTTACTGCAGGAGAGTGTAAAACTCACGAAGAATTCAAACCTTCTTTCTTACATAAATACTACTCGAAGTCAAAACAAGATCTCGTAAATCTGGGGATACTGATGATCAAAAATTATGCAGATTCGAGGTGGCAGGACACCATTGAGTATTTCAAGGAGGTGGTAGACAGAACTCATTTCTTAGATGCATCTTATGAACCATCCAAACTAATACCTATTTGTGTGCTCAAACTTATGTCCCGTCCTAAAGCAGCGCCGCGTAACGGCATCAAGAAAGCGCTGACCCGTGCGCCAGTGGAAAGAGCTGGAAGCACCACACCTCCAGAAAGACAGAGTTGAGCGCCCCCTGTCGGTACGGACTTCACCGGCCGCCCATAGCTGGCATTCTGAAACTAGGAATATATTGTCAATGTAAATGCATGTGGGAGGCACAGAAACCACAGGAAGTTAACTATTGCTTCTTCCCTTAATAGAAATATGGCTTTCTATTAACTAGAAAGTGTTTTGCACACATGATTTTGGATTACAGCCACCGGCCATCGCAGCTTCTCTCCCTCCTTGTCTAGGTCGGTGCTGACTCCCACAGTAGCCGACACAACATCTGGCGACGAGGATTACAAAACCAACGCTGCCCTCGCTCTTCGCTGCTCCGTCACAGCGCCTCACTAATATTTCTCTTTTCTCTTTCAGAGGCCCATTGCTACTAATTATATTCATCATTGCAGACTAGCCGCAACGCTTCCGCTAAGTGTGTATAATTACTTTGTTGCGGCGCTCCTCTCGTTAAAATGGCCTCTAAACCGCCTCCTACATCACCTGCGCCTACGTCTCTGGCTGCTGCTGGCTTTGATCTAATGCAGCTTATTCAGTTTCAGAACCACCAAATGTCGCAGCTGATGACGGCAGTCCAGCGGCTCATTAATACACAGCCTCTGTTGCATGAATTCCGCCACAACAGCCAGCCACATCCACAACAGCCAGCCACATCCACCGCACCGCCTCCGTGAGGAGGCTGCCTACACAACGCTTGTCCGTCCTCTTTCAGAATACTGCTGTGCGGTGTGGGATCCTTACCAGACAGGACTGACGGAGTACATCGAAAAAGTTCAAAGAAGGGTACCCGTTTTGTATTATTGCCAAATATGGGATACAGAATTTGGGCTGGACATCATTAAAAGAAAGGTGTTTTTCATTGCGACGGAATCTTTTCACCAAACTCCAATCACCAACTTTCTCCTACGACTCCGAAAATATTTTGTTGACACCGACCTATATAGGGAGAAACGATCGCCACGATAAAATAAGGGAAATCAGAGCTCGTGCGGAAAGATATAGGTGTTCATTCTTTCCGCGCGCTGTACGAGATTGGAATAATAGAGAATCGTGAAGGTGGTTCCATGAACCCTATGCCAGGCACTTAAATGTGATTTGCAGAGCATCCGGGCCGTCACAATCTGCCATCAGTCAAACTCAGATAGATCAGGCTTTCCCTATTCTCCACATGGACTGGTGCTACATACACTGAGCATTTGTCTGACTAGCAGTCATTCCTCGCCAGGTGTCGCTGCTTTCTCCTGGACAGGTTTATATCGATAGAAGATCGGTGGCCACAAGGAGGTATATAAACTACATAGAGTGGTTATCTGTGAGGTAACATCGCTCCGAGCGGCAGCAAAAAGCAACACCGACCGCCATTTTTTCAAACGCCTACATGTCAGTATATTTACATTTGGTGTATAGTACTGGCGTTAGAAAATAACTGTTTTCCGGTTGTAATTTGTTTTAAAAGTCTTATTGACAGATTGCGAATAATGCCCAGTGTATGTGCAGCGTACAATTGCGCTAACAGAAGTGATAAAACAACTGGAATATCATATTTCACGTGAGTATCTAAATGAGTGTTGTACTTAGCGTCTTGTGCATCATTTTCGTGTTTAAGCTGTAGACAAAATGTAAATAAGCTACTGTATACACGTCTCTTTCTTTTCAGATTTCCTCTGAAAAAGAAAGAGCTGTTAAGTCGGTGGGAAGCCAATATGCGGCGAGATACGTGGCAGCCAACTCAATATAGCTACATATGCTCGTTTCACTTTGAAGATAGATACATGTATAGTGCAAACGAGAAAAGGCGATTTCTGACAAACGCAGTACGACAAATTTACGTTTCCTGACCATCTGCAGAAAATAACTATAGTATAGAGACAACCAAGGAAACGGCTTGTCAGTGAAGACTCAGCTTCCTTATCAAATGAACCAGGTAAAGTAGTTTTCCTGTTATTTATTTGCTATATGGGTTATGTGTGAATTTTACTATTAATCAATGTATGTTTAAAGAAAAATAAAGCTTAAAGATAATACTTCATTTCTGTAGGTGAAAGAGTGAATCAGAATGATCATACAAATAATACTTATTGTTTGCCTAGCCCCAAAAAAATTGAAACAGAATTATGAGGCACTACAGAAAAGGACCGAGAAGCTGAGAAAGCAAGCGAAACATGCAAGGCAAAGTGTTTCAAGAAAGAAGAAACAAATTGTGACATATAAAACAGTGGTTGTATGCCTAAATAAGAGACTTCAAGACTGTGCTTCTGAAGTGATAGGATGTGACAAAAATAGTGATATTCTGAAGCACTTTTTGCAATGCAAAACAAATGTTCAATTCCTGAATATCCTAAAGAAATAAGACAGTTTGCCCTTACACTCAATTTTTACTCCTCCAAAGCTTATAATTATTTGAGAAAATTTGTTACGTTACCCCATCCTCAAACACTCCGCAGGTGGGCAACTACAGTAAATGGCAGCCCTGGATTTACAGAAGAAAGCTTAAAAAAATTAGCAGATGAGGTTCAACGTAGTTCAGGAACTATTTCAGCTGCACTTATGTTCGATGAGGTGGCTCTTGAAAAAGACTTAATATGGGAGGGTAATAAGGTCTGGGGTTATGTTGATTTAGGGCAAGGATGTGAGGAAAGTGATGATAGCCAAAAAGCAAAAGAGGCACTAGTGTTTATGGTCACTGGGATTAATAGGAGTTGGAAAATTCCTGTTGGCTATTGTTTTCTTAATGGTTTAACAGCAAGTGTAAAACTTAATTTACTGCAGTAGTACCTCCGTAAATTGGAGGAAACTGACGGAAAACAGGTTTCTTGCAATAAAATGTATCAAAAATAGCTTTTATTCTGCCCAAAGGGTGCATTCAAATTGCTAACAGTGGCAGTAAGGGTTCTCAGGGCCTGTCAAACCTTAATATGGAAGAGCAATTTCCTTCTGTAGTTGTGTGTGGAATTGTTCTGAATGTTGGGTGACAGGTCGAATTTATTTACTCGATTTTGACCATCTAATGGTGCCAGCTGAATTTGGAGAAGAGTCACATTACTATTTTCTAGTCAGGATGCTGTCAAAATAATATTTTAATTGTAGGTTACACTATTTGTGCAAAAACCAGGCCAATGGACGAAAGAGGGTAACATATTCGGCAAATATATACAAACTTTGTTTAAGGGACAATGAAAGGTCCTGCGCTTGTCAATTGATCGTTTTTGGACCTACTGAACTATTTAAAATTGTTTTTGACCTAATCTATATGGCATTGCAGCGAAATGAACTGGAACATTTCGAAATAAACTTTTCAATTAATCGATGTCAGAAGTGTGTTTCATTTCTTTGAGCCTTCATCACTATACACTCCTGGAAATTGAAATAAGAACACCGCGAATTCATTGTCCCAGGAAGGGGAAACTTTATTGATACATTCCTGGGGTCAGATACATCACAAGATCACACTGACAGAACCACAGGCACACAGACACAGGCAACAGAGCATGCACAATGTCGGCACTAGTACAGTGTATATCCACCTTTCGCAGCAATGCAGGCTGCTATTCTCCCACGGAGACGATCGTAGAGATGCTGGATGTAGTCCTGTGGAACGGCTTGCCATGCCGTTTCCACCTGGCGCCTCAGTTGGACCAGCGTTCGTGCTGGACGTGCAGACCGCGTGAGACGACGCTTCATCCAGTCCCAAACATGCTCAATGGGGGACAGATCCGGAGATCTTGCTGGCCAGGGTAGTTGACTTACACCTTCTAGAGCACGTTGGGTGGCACGGGATACATGCGGACGTGCATTGTCCTGTTGGAACAGCAAGTTCCCTTGCCGGTCTAGGAATGGTAGAACGATGGGTTCGATGACGGTTTGGATGTACCGTGCACTATTCAGTGTCCCCTCGACGATCACCAGAGGTGTACGGCCAGTGTACGAGATCGCTCCCCACACCATGATGCCGGGTGTTGGCCCTGTGTGCCTCGGTCGTATGCAGTCCTGATTGTGGCGCTCACCTGCACGGCGCCAAACATGCATACGACCATCATTGGCACCAAGGCAGAAGCGACTCTCATCGCTGAAGACGACACGTCTCCATTCGTCCCTCCATTCACGTCTGTCGCGACACCACTGGAGGCGGGCTGCACGATGTTGGGGCGTGAGCGGAAGACGGCCTAACGGTGTGCGGGACCGTAGCCCAGCTTCATGGAGACGGTTGCGAATGGTCCTCGCCGTTACCCCAGGAGCAACAGTGTCCCTAATTTGCTGGGAAGTGGCGGTGCGGTCCCCTACGGCACTGCGTAGGATCCTACGGTCTTGGCGTGCATCCGTGCGTCGCTGCGGTCCGGTCCCAGGTCGACGGGCACGTGCACCTTCCGCCGACCACTGGCGACAACATCGATGTACTGTGGAGACCTCACGCCCCACGTGTTGAGCAATTCGGCGGTACGTCCACCCGCCCTCCCGCATGCCCACTATATGCCCTCGCTCAAAGTCCGTCAACTGCACATACGGTTCACGTCCACGCTGTCGCGGCATGCTACCAGTGTTAAAGACTGCGATGGAGCTCCGTATGCCACGGCAAAGTGGCTGACACTGACGGCGGCGGTGCACAAATGCTGCGCAGCTAGCGCCATTCGACGGCCAACACCGCGGTTCCTGGTGTGTCCGCTGTGCCGTGCGTGTGATCATTGCTTGTACAGCCCTCTCGCAGTGTCCGGAGCAAGTATGGTGGGTCTGACACACCGGTGTCAATGTGTTCTTTTTTCCATTTCGAGGAGTGTATGTTTTACAGTAGTGAAATCAGATTGGCTTTTTTTTTACGCCATGCCTAGTAAACAATAACAACATTCAGTATTAGCAGACGACATGTATGCTGCACCTTGACGTTAGAAGACATGGCGGCTCAGTTTTCAAGTTGCTTCAAAGATGGCGGTGCCACAACCGGTCTATGTTGTTTATGTAGGTCGTTGGGTGGTCATGATGTTATGGCTGATCAGTGTACTTTTGACTTTAAAATAGGACCCTGTGAATAGCGTGTAATTTTTGTCGACTGAGAGGGGGACGTTGACCGCTTATCAAGTGAAAACTAATCACGATTTACAATCGTGAGCGAGAGAAAAGACACTGATCACTCGATTTTGATTACATTGTGACGCCATCCAGGAAGAAGGAGATGTTAATTCGTCTTTGTTCCTATAACTGCACCAAAAAACACTTTAACAGTTGTGATCATGGTTTTCTTTCAGGGACAATTTAGTACATTCTTGTGTAACAGAAGCTGACCTGTAGATCTTAATTATAAAACATATTAACTCCACTGATATGTCTGCAAAATTCTGTCATTTTAACTTGTATATATACGGCCTTGTATGAAGATCACGGGTATGATAAAATGTTTGACTCCTCCAGTTCTGTATTACTATTTAGTTAATGTGTGATAATACCATTTCGGAATGTGAGTCAAGCCTAGACTAGAAATAGTAATGCTTATTTTAAAAGAAGAATGAATGAGTTGTGAGCTGGTGACTAGGTGGATCTGATATGTTTAATAAATGAGCTCCTTACATTATTTATTAACAGTGAGTGTGTGATGGTTTATTAGATTTGTAAGGACTATAATGAATGGTGATGTGTACCCTTGGAGAAATGCTATCCTTCTCCAAACAAACAGTGCCCCGTGTGAGCACATAATCCCAGAGCCACGTTAGGACAAATTTCTTTGAAGTAAAGACGCTGTAACAAATTCTGACTGCAAATATGTCTGCATCCATTGAGGCAGACCAGGATGGTCGTTTTTCCCAAACTGCCCCATGACTGATGCAAAAACCGAAATAAAAAGTGAAATTAAATTGGTATAAATTAATCCCCACTAATAAATGAAGTAACTATGAGCACCGGTGATGGCCAGTACTTAAGGGGGAACGTTGATGAAATTGACCAAAAACGTCAATTTTCGATTTAATTTTATTTGTTAGTACAGCTCAAGGACAATAAGTTCCCAAAGTTTCAATGCTGAAATCGCATCTGAAGTGCCTGAAAATTAATTAAAAGTGTGACATGGCGCCACCGCCACGCCCACGTTTTGAAGCGGCACTTCAATACCAGCTCAGTGAACAACGATTCTGTGTATCACTTTCAACCAAACGTGTGCTGGATACACCGAGAACGCAGTGATACATACTGTTTGGTTTTATAGATCATCTTTGGCAGATCCTGAACGTCTGTTCTGCTACAGTTGTCAGAATTGCAACTTATGATGCAGTTTTGGTATTTAATGATGGGAAAGATGAAGGTATTAGAAAGAATGGGCTTCAAGATAGGAAATTTTACTCAAGACATCCTGAGAAAAATAGATTTACAGCGCATCTCTGCAGCTGAAATGTCAGTTGAAGACATGGTAAAGGAAAAAAAGACAGACAACAAGAAACCAGAAAAGAAGCCTTGAAGGGAGAGACGACCCAGAGTACAAATGCGGTGTCTTCTGAAGAAGTGACATAAGGAAAAATGTTAGGTTGAACTTTAAATTGAGTTGCCTGAAAATTTTGTTTTTTAAAGTTTATGTGCCTTTTCCACAGATTTTATGAATGCTAGAATTATGAAATTTCTGTAAACCTAATAAACGTTTTCTCAAGAGAAAATTTTGAAATTATGATTGCAAGCTGAGATATGGGGCAAAGTGCTTGGAATTTTGCATGAATTTAAAATTGTACTTGTGGAATAATAATTAAAAAATTATGAAAATTTTCCTATTTTAACCTATTCCTCATGAGAGAAGCTTACAATATATAAAGAGATGAAACAGAGAAATTTTTGTAGAAATCTCTTGAATACTATCTGAGAAAAAGGAACTTACATTAATTTTTGAAAATAAATCTTTAAATTTCATTTAAAAAAGTTGATTATATATAAGCAAATGATTATAAATGTAAATGTGTTACTTTCATGTAAAGTGTGGTAAAAAAATCATTGCCCTATCTCCAAAACTGTGGATTTGGAGCAATTTTGAAATAGTGTGTGTTTTTCATCAACGTCCCCCCTTAACTATGTACATTACAATTTCCTATATTGAATAGTACACACACATAAATATGAGAGCATTTTGCACTTGGCTGTAGGTGATGAGATGTGCCGTGAGTCATAGACTGACAGGGGAAACAGTCCCAGTAGAATTCGCAAACGGTCTGGTGTGCTGCTCGCAATTCCCCAGACAATGAGATTGGACAATGCATTGAGAAAAGCCAACTTGGAGACGGACACATAAACATTGCAAAGGTGGTTGTATCTCTAGGCTGTGCAGGGACAACGGAGACTGTTTTTAGTAAGCTGTGTGTGGTCTGGGGATGCCTGTCATTTTGATACAGTCCCAGAAAGACTTATATTATGGACAAAACTGCAAGCAGTCAGAATTTGTAGAAATACAAGTGTCTTTAATATAAAATCTGAAATAGTGGATTGGGCACAGAAAAGTTTGAAATGTCGGTGAATATTTGTGAGATACAGCCACCGCACGCAGGTCTTTTCGAAAACCCATATGTTTAAAGAAATACAAAAAAGTTACCGTGCATTGACGTAAATGACTTAGAACGGAAGTAAGAAACACGACTTTGTTTACAGTGGTCCGGCCTTTTTGGCCAGCACGTAAACGTAGACAGAGAGAGGAAGAGAGCAGAACACAGTTTTATAGTACTAAATACAACGAATTTAATGATTGGTTATCCATTTGAATTGGGAGTGAGGGAGGGAAACCAGCGTCTTTTAAGACAGCCTTTTACTATTCGGCACTCACAATATTTATCACTCAACCAATCAAAATTGTGTATCGCCAGGAAAACGTAGAGAACCAAATCTTCATTTTCGTTGTCAAATGGATTTCTTCGGCTATTCTACGTCCTGTTTAACGCTATCTGAAACATAGGTGTTCAGATGGCAATACAGCAAAAGCTTCGGATATTTTAGTATTTATCATTTGGAGTATATTATAAGATGACATCACAATACAGACCGAAGGATTTTCATTGAAATATTTTGGATAGGTCTTATGGGGCCAAATTGCTGAGGTCATAGGTCCCTAAGCTTACACACTATTTAATCTAACTTAAACTAACTTACGCTAAGGACGACACTCACACCCATGCCCGAGGGAGGACTCGAACCTCCGACGGGGGGAACCGCGAGGACCGTGACAACACGTACAGACCGCGCGGCCAAATGCTTTGATATATAAAAGTGTAACCAAGTATTTTAACTTAGACCTACACTCACAGAAACTTTTGAGAGACACTTGGCTGCACTCAGAATTCAACAAGCACGTCCTGGTGCGCAAATTTCGATGATTATTGACTATTTTTACAATCCTGAGAAGTGTTGCAAGAATGAGCTATACAAAGTGTTGGAATTACACACTAAATAGCTCATAGTGAATGAAATTTATTCTTGTCGTCCCACATTATGGGTAATATATTAAAAATTCTTGTATGAAACATATGGATGCGTTGGACCCCGGATTTTATTTGGTTAATCTTTATGCGTCTAATGAAGCTACTAATCAATAGATGCTAATTTCCACTATAACTGTGAAATCTCACCATTAAAATTTCGTTTTCGTGGATACTGTTATTTTTTCTACGAAACGCTTCCGGGGTTGTCACTTCTCGAAAACATACTATTCAGTTGTTATAGATCACGTGTCAAAGCGTTTTGCTCATGCATTATTGTGTCCTGCATATTTAACGTGCTCTGAAACAGAAGTTTCATGCTGTAACTGCCGAGCTTCTAATCTAGACAGATAACATAGGAAACAGCTATTGCAATTATGTCTCCAGATCTTTTGTCTCTTTCTCTCCTAAATTTCTTGCATATGAAGGATAGAGATTCCTAGCACATGCCATACATTTTTGCACCAAAGCTTGATTTGAATCTGGCAATTTTCGGTTTCAAAAGATTCTCATTTTTTCCCTTACTTAGCTACCTGTTTCTTCACAGCAGCAATTTCGCTGCGCATGCCAGAAATTTTTCCCTGTAAACTGCAGGTGTTTGTAGTTAAGCTTTCAGTAATTGAGCCAGTGTAGACAGAAAACTGTTTACATTACGGGTACTCAACTTTATTGGGATGAGGTTCACAGTGTGCGCTGCAGGATTTGCGTTGATAGTAGTGTTAGTCTCAAGACTTGCCGTTAGGCGCCGATCCTGGTATGGTGACGTAGGTTTGAAATACAAGAATGGGTGTTCATAACAGTGGAGAGAGCCAACTGAAGTCTAGACAAGATAGACAGGGCTTCCCTCTGACGGCTCTTTTACCAACACCTCAGCAATATTGATGCTGCTCTCCGCGTGTGTGGACTCATTAAAGTAATACAAAGGGGGCCTATTTCTGTGCCGGCCGGCGTGGCCGAGTGGTTCTAGGCGCTACAGTCTGGAACCGCGCGACCGCTACGGTCGAAGGTTCGAATCCTGCCTCGGGCATGGATGTGTGTGATGTCTTTAGATTAGTTAGGATTAAGTAGTTCTAATCTAGGGGACTGATGACCTCAGAAATTAAGTCCCATAGTGCTCAGAGCCATTTGAACCATTTTTAACCTATTTCTGTATAGGGGTTGACGACCATAATTCGGAAGTTCGAATGAACTGGCAATTTGGGAATTGCTTCCGGGAGAGACCGACGGCCAATGGTGCCACAGATTGTTGAAGAAGTTACTGTTGCCATGGCTGCGAACGCTGGACGCAACGTGCGATCTTCAAGTATTGCTTTGTCACGACAGCTGAACGTTCCATCGCCCACTGTTCGAGAAATGCAAACAGTTGTGAAATGATATCCGTACTAACGTCGTTTCACTCACCAAATTTTTCCATATGACGCAGACATCCAAGTAGACTTTGCTCTCGCGCCGTGGCCTGAGTGAAGCGGGGCGGGCAGCTTAGAACGCTGTTCCCTCCGCAGCGTACGACACAAACTTATTTGAATATATGGGAGTGTCCTGGCGGCAACCGTTTCGGGAGGCGCGTTCCTGAATTGACTGCCCTCCAGGAAGCGAGTGGCGCGCAAATTATTCTCGGGTCTGAGACCTGGCTGAACCCTGAGATAGGAAGTTCTGAAATATTTAGTGAGGGATGGAACGTGTATCGGAAAGACAGATTAGACGCCGTAGGAGGTGGTGTCTTCATTGCAGTTGACAAAAATATTGTGTCTACTGAGGTCGAAGTAGAGTGATCAAATGGTTCAAATGGCTCTGAGCACTATGGAACTTAAC
The DNA here is from genome assembly GCF_023897955.1 of Schistocerca gregaria. Classification (NCBI taxonomy): domain Eukaryota; kingdom Metazoa; phylum Arthropoda; class Insecta; order Orthoptera; family Acrididae; genus Schistocerca; species Schistocerca gregaria. Next base: position 503,265,988 of record NC_064931.1, on the reverse strand, counting down.
TTCTGAGGACATCAGTCCCTTAGAACTCAGAACTACTTAAACCTAACTAACCTAAGGACATCACACACATCCATGCCCGAGGCAGAATTCGAACCTGCGACCGTATCGGTCGCGCGGTTCCACACTGAAGCGCCTAGAATCCCTCGGCCACAGCGGCCGGCGAAGTAGAGTGTGATTGTGAAGTTAAAAATTGGTTCAAATGGCTCTGAGCACTATGGGAGTTAACATCTGTGGTCATTAGTCCCCAAGAACTTAGAACTACTTAAACCTAACTAACCTAAGGACATCACACACAACCATGTCCGATGCAGGATTCGAACCTGCGACCGTAGCGGTCACGCGGTTCCAGACTGAAGCGCCTAGAACCGCACGGCCACAAGGCTGGCGATTTTGAAGTTATCTGGACACGTTTAACAGGGCTAGGGGAAATACAGTTAATTGTGGGGTGTTATTACCGGCCATCAGGTTCCACCGTGACAGTTTTAGAATCATTCAAAGGGAGTCTACATTCTGTATCGCAGAAGTACCCGGATCACGGTATATTAGTCGGAGGCGACTTCAACCTACCTAGTATAGACTGGGATGTCTATGGATTCATTACAGGCGGTACAGACAAGCCATCGTGTGAATTACTTTTGAGCACATTATACGAAAACTGTCTTGAGCAGCTAAATCGACAGCCAATGCGTAATGGAAATATTTTAGATCTGGTAGCGATGTCAGTGTTGAGACAGGGATTAGTGATCATGATGTTGTCATTACGACTATGGTTACGAAAGTTAAAAAGTCGATGAAGAAGGCTAGGAGAGTATTCTTACTAGAAAGAGCAGATAATCAGTTGTTAGCATCCCACTTGGTAAATGAATTGACTTCATTTACTTTCGGTACAATGGACGTGGAAGAATTATGGGCAAATTTTAAACACATTGTAATTCACGCATTGGACAAGTATGTGCCGAAAAAGTGGGTTACGGACGGAAAAGACCCACCGTGGTTTAACAGAGCAATTCGGAGAATGTACAGGGAGCAAAGACAGTTGCACTCGCGGTACAAGAAAGATCGGGAGAATGAGGACAGGCAAAAGTTAGTAGAGATTCGTGCTGCTGTAAAAAGAGTGATGCGCGAAGCATTCAACCACTATCACCGTCATACCTTAGCAAAAGATCTTGCTGAAAACCCAAGGAAATACTGGTCTTACGTAAAATCGGTAAGCGGGTCGAAGGCTTCCATCCAGTCACTCACAGATCAGTCTGGCCTGGCAACGGAAGACAGCAAAACTAAAGCTGAAACTTTAAATTTAGGATTTGAGAAATTTTCCACGCAGGAGGATCCTACAAACATACCGCCTTTCGAGTTTCGTACCGATTCCCGTATGGAGGACATAGTGATAGACATCCCTGGGGTTGTGAAGCAGCTGAATGGGTTGAAAATAAATTAATCGCCAGGTCCTGATGGGATTCCAATTCGGTTTTACAGAGAGTACTTTACTGCATTGGCTCCTTGCTTAGCTTGCATTTAACGCGAATCACTTTCCCAACGTAAAGTCCCGAGCGACTGGAAAAAAACGCAGGTGACGCCTGTGTATAAGAAGGGTAGAAGGACTGATCCTCAAAATTACAGAGCAATATCCTTAACATCGGTTTGTTGCAGGATTCTCGAACATATTCTCAGTTCGAATATGAAATGAAATGTCGTGTGGCTAGGGCCTCCCGTCGGGTAGACCGTTCGCCTGGTGCAAGTCTTTCGATTTGACGCCACTTCAGCGACTTGCGCGTCGATCGGGATGAAATGATGATGATTAGGACAACACAACACCCAGTCCCTGTGCGGAGAAAATTTCCGACCCAACCGGGAATCGAACCCGGGACCGTAGGATTGACATTCCGTCACGCTGACCACTCAGCTACCGGGGCCGGACAGTTCGAATATAATGAATATCCTTAAGACAGAGAAGTTACTGTCCATACATCAGCACGCTTTAGAAAGCATCGCTCCTGCGAAACGCAACTCGCCCTTTTTTCACATTATATATTGCGAACCATGGATGAAGGGTATCATATGGATGCCATATTCCTTGACTTCCGGAAAGCATTTGACTCGGTGCCCCACTGCAGACTCCTAACTAAGGTACGAGCATATGGGATTGGTTCTCAAGTATGTGTGCGGCTCGAAGACTTCTTAAGTAATAGAGCCCAGTACGTTGTCCTCGATGGTGAGTGTTCATCGGAGGTGAGGGTATCATCTGGAGTGCCCCAGGGAAGTGTGGTAGGTCCGCTGTTGTTTTCTAACTACATAAATGATCTTTTGGATAGGGTGGATAGTACTGTGCGCCTGTTTGCTGATGATGCTGTGGTGTACGGGAAGGTGTCGTTGAGTGACTGTAGGAGGATACAAGATGACTTGGACGGGATTTGTGATTGTTGTAAAGAATGGCAGCTAACTCTAAATATAGATAAATGTAAATTAATGCAGATGAATAGGAAAAAGAATCCTGTAATGTTTGAATACTCCATTAGTAGTGTAGCGCTTGACACAGTCACGTCGATTAAATATTTGGGCGTAACATTGCAGAGCGATATGAAGTGGGACAAGCATGTAATGGCAGTTGTGGGGAATGCGGATAGTCGTCTTGGGCACACTGGTAGAATTTTGGGAAGATGTGGTTCATCTGTAAAGGAGACCGCTTATAAAACACTAATACGACCTATTCTTGAGTACTGCTCGAGCGTTTGGGATCCCTATCAGGTCGGATGGAGGGAGGACATAGAAGCAATTCAGAGGCGGGCTGCTAGATTTGTTACTGCTAAGTTTGATCATGACGCGAGTGTTACGGAAATGCTTCAGAAAGTCGGGTGAGAGTATCTAGAGGAAAGGAGGCGTTCTTTTCGTGAATCGCTACTGAGGAAATTTATAGAACCAGCATTTGACGCTGACTGCAGTAAAATTTTACTGCCGCCAACTTACATTTCGCGGGAAGACCACAAAGATAAGATATGAGAGATTAGGGCTCGTACAGAGGCATAAAGGCAGTTATTTTTCCCTCGTTCTGTTTGAGAGTGGAACTGGGAGAGAAGATGCTAGTTGTGGTACGAGATTCCCTCCGCCATGCACCGTATGGTGGATTGCGGAGTATGTATATAGATGTAGATGTAGATGTAGATGTAGATCAGATTGTGTTTCTCGAGCTTGCAGCGAGCGGCGAACCATGTGTTTTGAAGAAATTATCACAGCGATACAAGAAGCGCCATAAATTTAGCAACGTATTCATTCTCGGTATAAAAATAGTTCGGTTGGAAGGAGGATATGGAGTAAAATAACAATAATGCTTAATACTGAAGGTAAGTAAATATTATTACTGTCATTTTGTTATGACAAAATTAGTTCTCAAACATGTCACGCAAATTTCTTGCAACTAGTGATTTTGGATGCAATTGTTTAAATTGTGTAATGCTGTTGCCATTTAAAATAAATTGTAAAAGCAAGAACATTGTTGAACTGACCTTTACTTATATAAAGGCAAGTATGAGTTTCTCCTCTGGCGATGTAGTTAAATGGAAATTGGTGCATGGTACTCTCAATTGTGCATCGATCTTTTTCAGAACGTAATCAGTTGTATACACAGACATTCTCGTGCATTTAAGGAATTTATCAGGTCTATGGTGAACTCTCACAATGTATTAAACTTGCCAAGCAATTCTCTCTGTTACACTAGAGTACTTGGAACTTTCCTTACAATGTATACATCAGCTTCCAAAAAAGCATACCCTTCAGTATCAAAACGGACAGGAATGCATCAAACTCTATTGTCTGCCTGTTTAAAACCTATGGAACAGCTTCGTTCTTGCTGTTTTAAAGAAAATATTTGTTAAAAAAACTGTACACTAATTGTGTAGCCTGATACTAAACTATCGTTCCATTTACGCCAATAATCATTAAGTTACTCTATTTCTGTTTTGGTTTGGCAAAAGATGCAAAATTTAACATGGCATCTAGATGAATATAGCACATGCGTCACTCAGAAGTCGTCACTGATGACACTTCTGAAGAAAAATGTTTAAAAAGTCAGATGAAAATAAATCGCCAATACTATAACAATTCCAGGGGAATCCTGTAGTCCACTGTATCATTAAAAATCAGCAGTTATGGCTAGAAAAAGTATAGCAGACGTTCCTACCCCTTTACAGAGTGAGAGAGAGAATATTCTTACTAGAAATATCTTTTAGTTCATCAGTGATATTGACGTTGATGAATAGGTGGTGACGTTCTGCTAGTCGCCAATGTGTTCACGGTTTCAAAGTTATGATAGAGCTTTACTGGATCAGCTCTAAGCTGCAGCAAAAATGCAGCATCGTACTATTAGAAAAAAGATATTTGATGCATGTTTATCTGTGGATAACAACGTTACGAAAACACAAAAGCTTATTTTAAGAACATCTCGCGTAGCGATGAAGCACAGTTTACACTCAATAAGGCAGTGAACACTCCGAACTATCGCATTTGGGGACTGTCACCGCCAAGGGACGTTCATGACATTACGCTATATAGTGAACATGACACTGCGTGGTTTGGCTTCGTGACACAGTTCATGATTGGTCCATTTTTCTTGGTTCAAATGGCTCTGAGCACTTTGGGACTTAACATCTATGGTCATCAGTCCCCTAAAACTTAGAACTACTTAAACCTAACTAACCTATGGACAACACACAACACCCAGCCATCACGAGGCAGAGAAAATCCTTGACCCCGCCGGGAATCGAACCCGGGCGCGGGAAGCGAGAACGCTACCGCACGACCACGAGATGCGGGCGTCCATTTTTCTCTGAAGAACTTGCACCTGAAGGACGAAGGACACGCAGTGTGTGCGGCACACATTACTATGATATGCTTCGCCAACATGTGATTGCTGCTCTATGAAAGAGAGATGCTGTGGGCTCAACTCTTTGATGTGCAATGGAGCTCCATCTCACTCTAGTCTTGAGGTCTCTTGGTGTAGGCAGCCGCAAAACGTGCGGTAATTCCGCCCTGCCTCGCTCTTTCTACAGTCCAAACGGATGCGTACACTCGATGCAAAGGAAAAGTGGTTGGAAATGAAAGTACGTGTTTGATAAAAGCGGACTGCATTTAGACACTAGATAGCAAGACACAGTTACAGATGCGTGCGCGCTGCATGGCGGTCATGGTCCGTCTGGTCCTGGCCAGTTCTGGCCGTGCATTGTGTAGACGGCTGGGCAGTAAAAATTCTTACCTACAGTGAGTGTCCGGTAGCTGCTTCGCTCTTGTGGCACGTTGCGGAGCGCCCCATTTTGCTTGCTCTCTCACGAAGTCTAATAATTATTGAGGCAGTTAATATGGAGTACCTGGCAAAAGGTGGCAGCGCGATGCACTTAATATGAAAAACGTATGTTTTTGGGGGGTGCCGGATACTTTCGATCACATAGTGCATGTACACTAGAGTGTTTCCTGTGAAACCACACATATCTTCGACAGTGGTCATTTATAAGTTCCCATTGACGTGCGCACTGAAACAACTCGTACCGTACCATCAGGACCAGGGTATATACCAACAATGACCCCAGACGGCCACACCAGGGGTGACAAATTGTCTTCCTTCAGGAGAATCAATGTACCTGGCTGTAGATTGTCCTTTGTTGATGACCATTTAGTTCTCTGTTGTAGTTGCGATAGGTAGTCTTTGACCACCGTTTCCAGATGTGCGGCTTGCACTGCTGGATGAGCTGCCATCCTGACAACCTGTATGATGGCCCTGAAAGCAAGAATGGCCCTGGGAGAGCTGTTAAGGATTCGCCAATACGAAAATGGCATGGAGTAAAGTATGAGAATTCATCTGGGTTGTCAGGAAGTTGTGTAATGGGTCCGGACCTCAAACATGCTTCAATTTGTGTTAGAAGTGTGTGTAATTCTTCAAACGTCAGCACTTAGTTTCCCACAACTCTCTTCAAATGTGTCTTGACGGATTTTATTCCTGCTTCCCACAGACCACCAAAATGCAGGACATGAGGAGGGATGGAATGCCAGTGTATACCATTCCGTGATGCATAGTAGTGGATTTGGGTTGTGTGAAACTGACAGCTGATCATTTTATGTAGTTCACTCAGCTCATTCCTTGCACTCACAAACGTCTTCCCATTGTCACTGTACACGTTTGTGCAAAGGCCTCATAATAAAACGAATCCTCGAAGAGTAGTAATGAAAGCTTGGGAGGACAAATCAGTGACAAGCTCGATGGTTACTGCCTTTTTTGCCATGCAAACGAACAAGGCAATATAGACCTCTGTCCTAGTTTTGCGTCTCTTTCCTCCATTCCTTACTTATAGTGGCCCTCCACAGTTAACCGCACAATTAAGGAAATGTTTTCTTTGCTCTACATGTACTGAAGGAAATTGTCCCATGAGCTGTGTTGCAGTGGTTGCCTTCAAGTGGTAGCAAGGGAGGAGATTGTGGATTATTTGTCTGAGTACATATCTTCCATTGGGTATCCAGTACCTTTGTCTGAGGCTTGTTAACAGCAGCTGAGATCCTGCATGCACCAAACATGACTATTAATTTAGTGATATGATGCTTAGGAAGAAGAATCAGGGGGTGGTTCTGACTGCAAGAAACGTTTGATCGTTTCAATCTGCCACCCACTCTTAACAACCGTTCCTCGTCCAAAAAGGGATGAAGTGAATTCAGTTTGCTTTTCTTGAGGATTGGTCGGCCACGTTGTAGTTCTTCAATTTCCTTGTAATAATCTTGCTGTTGCACCATACGAATGACAGCCTTCGATGCTATGTGAAGTTATCCTGAGGTCAGGTTTCCACTATGCCTCTCGGTGAGTTGCCACCAAAGATTGTTTATATATCTCGGCACATACGCCATAACTCTTTGCAGTTGTGACGACGAAGAATAGTGTTGGGATATCTCATTCACAATGCAAGTAGTTGGGAGTAAGCAAACATGTTGAATCAATTTTTCTGGTGCGTCAGCTGATTCGTCTGCATACTTCAAGGTGTTAACTGGCCATGCAGATGGTGGCTGATGGAGCCACAAGGACCTGTCCACCATAGCTTACTGTCACCTAGCTGTTGTGGTGCAGTTCCTCTCGAAATGATGTCAGCACGATTACTCTTGGAGGATACGGGATTCCAGTCTTCTACTGCAGAAAGTTGCTGGATTTTAGAGACACGATTTCCAACAAACGTTTCCCATGACGTTGGTTTTTTCGCTAACCATGCTAAGACAACAGTAGAATCTGTCCAAAAGTGAGTTTTGGTGAATTTTAAGTGTAGCCCAGATTTAACCTTCTCCATTAATCTAGATAGTAATAGGGCTGCACACAATTGAAGTCCTGACAGTGATATTTGCTGCACGTGGTGTGTTTGGAAGGTTCGATAACACGGTGTGATACGTTCTGTGGTGTGAATTCAATCTATGACTGCGTATCTGTTGTGGAATATCCGTACGAACAGGAGTATAACCATAAATGTATCTATAAACTTTACATCATCTCTGATACTTCCGTAGTTGCATAGAATACATGACACATTAGCAATGTCTTCGGCGGAATCAACATCTACATTCGGGGACTTGTGAAAGAACCTCCATTTATTTGCCATTATCCCCAACATGCACTTTGCGTAACGTTTAGCTCGAGAATGACGATAGTTGAGCACTTTTTGTTTCAGAAAAAAGTAGCAAACTTTTATTTCGTAGAGCAAGATTTCAGCAATGCCAGAAGACTGGCAATGGCAAGAACAGTGTTTCTGAAGAAGAGGAATTTGTTAACATCGAATATCGTTTTAATGGCTAAGAAGTATTTTCTAAAGATATTTGTCGTGAGCGTAACTATGTACCGTAGTGAAACATAGAGATAAACAGTTTAGACATTAAAAGACTAGAAGCTTTTGGAAGCTACTACAAACAGCGTAGTGAACGCATTATTGTGGCCAAGATAGATACGAAGCCCACACCTACTACAGTGGTACACGTTTATATGCCAACTAGCTCTGCAGATGACGAAGAAATTGAAGAAATGTATGATCAAATAAAAGAAATTATTCAGATAGTGAAGGGAGATGAAAATTTAATAGTCATGGGTCACTGGAATTCGGTAGTAGGAAAAGGGAGAGAAGGAAACGTAGTAGGTGAATACGGACCGGGGCAAAGAAATGAAAGAGGAAGCCGCCTGGTAGAATTTTGCACAGAGCACAACTTAATCATAGGTAATACTTGGTTCAAGAATCATAAAAGAAGGCTGTATACATTAAGGAGATGGGACATGGATAAACTAAAAGAACCAGAGGTTGTACAGAGTTTCAGGGAGAGCATAAGGGAAGAATTGACAGGAATGGGGGAAAGAAATACAGTAGAAGAAGAATGGGTAGCTTTGAGAGATGAAGTAGTGAATGCAGCAGAGGTTCAAGTAGGTAAAAAGACAAGGGCTAGTAGAAATCCTTGGGTAACAGAAGAAATATTGAATTTAATTGATGAAAGGAGAAAATATAAAAATGCAGTAAATGAAGCAGGCAAAAAGGAATACAGACGTCTCAAAAATGAGATCGACAGGAAGTGCAAATGGCTCAGTAGGGATGGCTAGAGGACAAATGTAAGGATGTAGAGGCTTATCTCACTAGGGGTAAGATAGATACTGCCTACAGGAAAATTAAAGAGACCTGTGGAGATAAGAGAACCACTTGCATGAACATCAAGAGGTTAGATGGAAACTCAGTTCTAAGCAAAGAAGAGAAAGCAGAAAGGTGGAAGGAGTATATAGAGGGTCTATACAAGGGCGATGTACTTGAGGACAATATTATGGAATTGGAGGAGGATGTAGATGAAGATGAAATGGGAGATACGATACTGCGTGTAGAGTTTGACAGAGCACTGAAAGACCTGAGTCGAAACAAGGCCCCCGGAGTAGACAACATTCCATTGGAACTACTGACGGCCTCGGGAGAGCCAGACCTGACAAAACTCTACCATCTGGTGAGCAAGATGTATGAGACAGGTGAAATACCCTTAGACTTCAAGAAGAATACAATTATTCCAATCCCAAAGAAAGCAGGTGTTGACAGATGTGAAAATTACCGAACTATCAGTTTAATAAGTCACAGCTGCAAAATACTAACACGAATTCTTTACAGACGAATGGAAAAGCTAGTAGAAGCCGACCTCGGGGAAGATCAGTTTGGATTCCGTAGAAATGTTGGAACACGTGAGGCAATACTGACCGTACGACTTATATTAGAAGCTAGATTAAGGAAGGGCAAACCTACGTTTCTAGCATTTGTAGACTTAGAGAAAGCTTTTGACAATGTTGTCTGGAATACTCTCTTTCAAATTCTGAAGGTGGTAGGGGTAAAATACAGGGAGCGAAAGGCTATTTACAATTTGTACATACACCAGATGGCAGTTATAAGAGTCGAGGGACATGAAAGGGAAGCAGTGGTTAAGAAGGGAGTGAGACAGGGTTGTAGTCTCTCCCCGATGTTATTCAATCTGTATATTGAGCAGGCAGTAAAGGAAACAAAAGAAAAATTCGGAGTAGGTATTAAAATCCATGGAGAAGAAATAAAAACTTTGAGATTCGCCGATGACATCGTAATTCTGTCAGAGGAAGCAAAGGACTTGGAAGAGCAGTTGAACGGAATGGATAGTGTTTTAAAAGGAGGATATAAAATGAACATCAACAAAAGCAAAACGATGATAATGGAATGTAGTCGAATTAAGTCGAGTGATGCTGAAGGAATTAGATTACGAAATGAGACACTTAAAGTAGTAAAGGAGTTTTGCTATTTGGGGAGCAAAATAACTGATGATGGTCGAAGTAGAGAGGATATAAAATGTAGACTGGCAATGGCAAGGAAAGCGTTTCAGAAGAAGAGAAATTTGTTAACATCGAGTATAGATTTAAGTGTCAGGAAGTCATTTCTGAAAGTATTTGTATGGAGTGTAGCCATGTATGGAAGTGAAACAAGGACGATAAATAGTTTGGACAAGAAGAGAATAGAAGCTTTCGAAATGTGGTGCTACAGAAGAATGCTGAAGATTAGATGGGTAGATCACATAACTAATGAGGAAATATTGAATAGGATTGGGGAGAAGAGAAGTTTGTGGCACAACTTGACCAGAAGAAGGGATCGGTTGGTAGGACATGTTCTGAGGCATCAAGGGATCACCAATTTAGTATTGGAGGGCAGGGTGGAGGGTAAAAATCGTAGAGGGAGACCAAGAGTTGAATACACTAAGCAGGTTCAAAAGGATGTAGGTTGCAGTAGTTATTTGGAGTTGACTAGATTACACGAAGGATAGAGCAACACGGAGAGCTGCACCAAGACGGTGTTCGGACAGAACACCAAACAGCAACAGTATTGTTTCATGTGCAAAATGTTCCAATATAATGTGCAGGAAAAGGTTATAATTTCAAAAAGCTTACGTATCGGACAGTACCCGACGTCGCAATACGTATAACAAAAGTTACAAAAACATGAAACCGCTGGTTTCTGGGAAAGAGAAATCTGACTAAGTGGATGCTCACATGAGCTGATGGCTTAGGTACTGAGTTCTGAACACTAATAAATGAATCTCCTGCACGGGGAACAATTACTGACTCAATTATCCGAATAAGCAAAGCTCATAGTCACTCGGATAGGAGGCGGAAACTTGGTCTACAGAACGAACACAAAAGTAATTCCGTGCCATGAAGTGACGTGATTTTAAAAATGAACCAAAACCAATCGAAACCAATTCACGGTCAGATGAGCTCATTATGCTTTGCTTATAAATGCGCTAACCTTCATTTGCCAATATCAAAGCATGCGACTCATGTATGCTTCGATTCCCTCTGTAAACCGAAACCAATTCACGGTCAAATGAGCTCACTATGGCTTAATTACAATTGCGCTAATCTTCATTTGCGTATGAGTTAGATGTGCACCGTTCCCTGTGTGGAGCAGCTCGCGCGTTGTCGGTTCGCTGGCTCATGCGTCCGACTCTTACATGCAGCCGACAATTACGGAAAGCGTGCCTTATTCAGATTTGCTTGTTAGGCAGGCAAAAATAATGCCATGTGATTCTCACTAGCAAAGAAAATGACAAAATTCGCTTATACTAGGAGATTTTTAAAGATATCAGCCCATGCTACGACAGTCGATCACAGCAGACAGTGGGATGAAAAACGTATACGCTATCTGGTCAAAAATATCAGGACACCCCTATGTAATGAGAAGTTTACCACAAGTTGTCACTAGAGACGGACCCATCCTTCTAGAAAGATGTGGGGAATATTATGAGTAAAGAAGCAGTAAAAGCATAAAGGGCGGTCAGGAGATCTCAGTCATCTCGAATGTGGACTAGTCACTGAATGTCAACTGAGTAACATCCACTAGGGTCATTTCAGCGTGTCTAGGGCTGCCGGAGTCCACTGTTTGTGTTGTGATTGTGAAGTGTGAATTCGAAGGCACAACTGCAACTAAACCAAGGCCAGGCAGAACAAATGTACTAACGGACAGTGACCGTCGAGTATCGCAGAGAGTGGTTGCAAAATATCGCATACAAATCAACGGAATGAATCACTCGTGATTTCCAAAGTGCTAGCAGCAGTCCAGATAGCAAATTGACTGTGCGTTGGGTGTTAAAAAGGATGGGGTACAATAGTCGAGCATCTTCTCATAAGCCACACATTTATACAGTAAGTGCTAAACGATGCTTGAGGTGGTCTCACGAGCGACACAACTGGACAGTGAATGGCTGGATATAAGTAATTTGTACTGGTGTCTCACACTGCAATCACATAAAAAGGTTTAGGTTGGTAAATGTCTGGAAAACGGTACCTGTCATCGTAGTGCCTACAGTAAAGTACGTAGGAGGGGTGTTTTTCTGTTTCGTTATTAGGGTGTAGTCTCCTTATTGCGGTTAAGAAAACGCTAAATTCGAAAGAGTACGAACCCATTTGACAGTAATGTGTACTGTGCACAGTACAAGGCAATTCGTAGACGATGATGGTATGTATCAGCATGATAATGCACTGTGTCATAAAGAACCATCTGTGAGGCAATAATTTCTGGACAATAACACTCCTGAAATGGACACGCATGGCCAGAATCCAAACCTGAACACAATGGAACATCTGTGGGATGATTTAGAACATCGAATTCGCTGTAGACCCCAGCGTTCAACATCACTAACTTCTCTGGTTTTGGGTCTCGAGGAAGAATGGGCACCGGTCGGAGTGGCCGAGCTGTTCTAGGCGCTACAGTCTGGGACCGCGCGACCGCTACGGTCGCAGGTTCGAATCCTGCCTCGGGCATGAATGTGTGTTATGTCCTTAGGTTAGTTAGGTTTAAGTAGTTCTAAGTTCTAGGAGACAGATGAGCATAGCAGTTAAGTCCCATAGTGCTCAGAGCTATTTTTGAAGAATGGGCTGCCATTCCTCCACATACATTCAGACACCTCATTGAAAGTGTGTCCAGCAGAGTTCAAGCCATCATAAAGGCGATGAAAGTTAATGTCAATTAATAAGTGTTCGGGTACTTTTGATCAGATAGTGTATGTGCAGCAGACTGGCAAACAGTCATCTATCGCAAGGCAAACGATGGGAATGGAAGACTGAGCATTATACAGCTACCTTACAACACTGATAGCAGAAATTACAGTCGGAAACTAAAACTGCTGTTCAAGCTGTACGCCCGCCGCTAACGCTCACACCTTTACACGACACAAAAACGTATTATGCTGCGTCGACCAGCAAAGATGAGTACACACCCCTACAGCTAGGGTTAGGCAAATGATGCGCACGTTCGACGGGACCTGAGATATCCCGATACGCCACAGCGCTTCATACAGTATCGAGCCTGCTCTAGCAATTAAATGATATTTGACTCGCGTGGCCTGAAGCGAGTGCGAGGGGTACGAGAGGAGCTACGCAGTAGCAACTACAACAATCAACAGCTCTGTTTAAATTATGATTCTTTTGTGACCGACAGGAGGAAACAGTGTTAAATCTACCACTGTACAAACTCCTGTGGTATTTTAACAAATCTGCAATGAGAAGTCTCATACAGTATGTATGGATGTGTACTGGTACACATTTATGGTGATTTTTTAAATAAAGTAAACAGTAAAAGGCGAAAATATTGACTTTCAAGCAATTTTGCTCGACTCTGAACGTAGAACAATATTTTAATTCATTATCTGACACAATAATTATTTAGCACGTGAGTTTCAAATTAGCGTTTCGATCCATAAAAATGGTTGAAATGGCTCTAAGCACTATGGGACTTAACATCTGAGGTCATCAGTCCCCTAGAATTAGAACTACTTAAACCTAAATAACCTAAGAACATCACATACATCCATGCCCGAGGCAAGATTCGAACCTGCGACTGTAGCAGCAGCGTGGTTGTTGGCTGAAGCGCCTAGAGCCGCTCGGCCACAGCGGTCCGCCGTTTCGATCCTTACCACACATTGCAACAAGGGGAAAAGTTACCAGCTTATAATCAGCTGGAAAACTAGACAATAATATTCAGATGAGACAAAGGAAGAAAATTATCTGAGGAATAAAAGCCTAATAAACGAAGTAAATCACATTAAACTTACTGTAATTGCCATCATGAGAACAAATGACGGAAGAAGATGTGTTCTGTTGCTGCACCAGAACTGTAACGGAGATGAAGTGACACTGTAGTGTTTACCTTCGGCAGGCCAATGTAGAAGTTGTCGCAGATAGTGGTAAGTAAAAAGTGTGTGCACTTCGTATGTTTATTTACACATATAAGGCGACACACAAGTGGTTCCTGAAGAGGGGTCGCAGCTTTTGCAGTAGTTGTTGGGGCAACAGTCTGAACGATTGACTGATCAGACCTTGTAACATAATAACTGTGCTGGTACTGCGAAAGGCTGAAAGCAAGGGGAAACTACAGCCGTAATGAATAAGAATATAGGAATGTGGGTAAGCTACTATGAAGTGCCCAATGAGCGCATTATTTTAGCTAAGATAGACAGGCAGCCCACACCCACCACTGTAGTACAAGTTGACATGCCAACTAGCTCTGCAGATGATGAAGAGATTGAAGAAATGTGTGATGAGATAAAGGACATTATTCAGATAGTTAAGGAAGACGAAAGTTTAATTGTGAAGAGTGACTGGAATTCGATAATAGGGAAAGGAAGAGAAGGAAAAGTACTAGGTGAGTATGGACCGTGGGAAAGGAATGAAAGATGAAGCCGCCTATTAGAATTTTGTACGGAGCATAATTTAATTATCGCCAGCACTTGGTTCAGTAATCACAGAAGAAGACTGTAAACGTGGAAAAGACTTGGAGACAGAGGAAGATTTCAGATTCATTATATAATGGTAAGACAGAAATTTCAGAACCATCATTTAAATTATAAGACATTTCCAGGGGCAGATGTTGACTCTTGCCACAATCTGTTGGTTATGAGCTATAGATTAAAACTGAAGAAATCACAAAATGGTAGGAAATTAAGGTGATGGGACCTGAATAAACTGAAAGAACCACAGGTTGTTGAAAGTTTCAAAGGGAGCGTTAGGGAATAATTGACAAGAACAGGGGAAAGGAATACAGTAGAAGACATATGGGTAGCTTTAAGAGATGAAACAGTGATGGCAGCAAAGAATCAAATAGGTAAAAAGACAAAGCCCAGCAGAAATCCTTTGATAATACAGGAGATATTGGATTTAATTTATGAAAGGGGAAAATATAAAAATGTAGCAAATGAAGCAGACGAAATGGAATAGAAACATCTAAAAACTGAAATTGACGGGAAGTGCAAATGGAGGAGTGGTAGAAGAGAAACGTGGCGATTTAGAAAGTTATTTCACTAGTGGAAAGATAGATAGAAGCAGCTGTACGAATATCAACAGCTCGGATGGAAAACGAGTGCTAAACAAAGAAGGGAAAGCTGAAAGTTGGAAGGAGTATATAGAGGGGCTATACAAGGGTGATCAACTTGAGGATCATATTAAAGAAATGGAAGAGGACATAAATGAAGATGAGATGAAAGATATGATACTGTGAGAGGAATTTGACAGAGCACTAAAAGACCTAAGTCGAAAAAAGGCCCCAAGCAAAGACGACATTCCGTCAGAACTGCTGATAGTTTTGGGAAAAGCAGCCATGACAAAACGCTTTAATCTGGTGGGCAAGATGCATGAGACAGACGAAATACCCTCAGACTTAAAGAAGAATGTAATAATTCCAATTCCAAAGGAATCAATAACTGACAGGTGCGAAAAATATGGAAGTATTAGCTTAATAAGTCATAGTTGCAAAATACTAACACGAATTCTTTACGGAAGAGTGGAAAAACTGGTAGAATCCGACCTCGGGGAAAACCAGTTTGGATTTCGGAGAAATGTAGGAACACGCCAGGCAATACTGACCCTGCGATGTTATCTTTCAAGACATGTTAAGGAAAGGTAAAACTACGTTTATAGAATTTGTAGACTTAGAGAAAGATTTTAACAATGTTGACTGCAATATCCTATTTGAAATTCTGAAGGTAGCAGGGGACAAATACAGAGAGCGAAAGGCTATTTACAGCTTGCACAGAAACTAGAAAGTAATTGTAGGAGTTGAGTGGCAAGAAAGGGAAGCAGTGGTTGAGAAGGGAGTGAGGCAGGGTTGTCGCCTATCACCGAACTTATTCAATCTGTACAATGAGCAAGCAGTAAAGGAAACAAAAGAAAAATTTGAAGTGGTAGTTAAAGTTCAGTCAGAAGAAATAAAAACCTTGAGGTTTGTCGGTATCATTGTAGTTCTATCAGAGACAACAAAGGACATGGAAGAGCAGCTGAATGTATTGGACAATGTCGTGAAAGGAGGATATAGGATGAACATCAACAAACGCAAGACAAGGATAATGGAATGCAGTCGAATTAAAGAAGGTGATGCTAAGGGAATTAGATGCTTAAAGTAGTAGATGGGCCGAAGTAGAGAGGATATAAAATTTAGACTGGCAAGGGCAAGAAAATCATTCCTGAAGAAGACAAATTGCTTCACATTGAGTCTGCCTGCTTAGCTGAGGGGTAATATGTTTGCATACCACTCAGGAGGCCCGGGTTCAATCCCCTGCCGGCTTAGAGATTTTCTTCGCTGGCGAACTGGGTGTTCTGTTGTCCCCATCATCACCGACATGCACGTTGCTCGATGTGGCGTCGCCTGAAATAAGACTTGTAACTCGGAGGCCGAACTTCACCGGATGGGGCCTCACGGCCATCAATGCCACACGATCATTCACATTCGATATTTTTCTTAACATCGAATGTTGACTAATGTGTTAGGAAATATTTTCTGAAAGTATTTATCTAGTGTATAGCCATTTATGGAAGTGAAATGCAGACCATAAACAGTTTAGACAAGAAGAGAATAGGAGCTTTTGAAATGTGATGCAAGATTAGGTAGGCAAATCACGTAACTAATGAGGAGGTGCTGAACAGGATTAAAGAGACAAGAAATTTGTGACACAACTTGACTAAAAGAAGGGATCGGTTGATAGAACACATTCTGAGACATAAAGAGATCACCAGTTTATTACTGTGTGTGTGTGTGTGTGTGTGTGTGTGTGTGTGTGTGTGTGTGTGTGTGTGTAGAAAGAGATAAAGAGATGAATATAGTAAATAGATTCAGAAGGATGTAGGGTGCAGCAGTTATTCGGAGATGAAGAGGCTCGCAAAAGGTAGAGTAGCATTATACCAGTCTTCGGTCTGAATACCACAACAACAACATAAGCAGACTTACAAATTTTCCTTTTTGTACTACCGTGTGTGCGAGATGATCAGATTCAAAATTCTAGATTCTAAAATTCTACAATACTGCGTGTCGTTTTCACATGATGTTTCAATGACTGTAAGAGTCGTGTGTGTGTTTCGTGTCGGTCAAACTTTCTTTTGGACTGTGGGAAGAGCAAGGCAGAGCAGAAATTACGAGCGTTTTGCGGCTGCCTGCACTTTGGTCCTCCGGGCTGGATGCAACTCTTCGAACATTTTCTACCACAAAAGCTATGTGCTTTACTTTGCACGTACCGCGAATTACGAGTATCCGGTTGTCGTGGTTTTCTGTGCGATTCTCCGAGATTATCATACGCTCCGCATTTCTCTCAAGCATCAGCGGTGACAGACGTCCGCACTAGAACTCTCCAAGATACAAACACCGCGGGAATCGTGTTGTGAAGTGCATATCAAGCAAGCAGACGTCGTAACACAGCCAAGCAATCCCGACAACACGACACCCGTGCATTAGTGAGCGCCGTCCGTCGCCGTCTCCGCCAGCAGCTGCAGCCCAGTCAGCGCTCTACAGGTACCGTCGTCCTGCAGCCTGGTTCTATTTCCTTAACCTATTATATTTTGTGCAAATCTCCTGAAACACTGATCCTGCCGAGAAACGAAATTTAATTAAGAAAAGAGCAGTAATCAAGTCACGAGTGACTAGAATCTCCACATTTGTTAATAGCTTTCATGAAAGATCCAATCTCAAACGACATCAGTATAAGGCAGTCACTGCTAAATACAAGCAAAAATGAATACAACGACATTCAAATTCAGTTAGAGATAGACGACGTAGAAGAATCTCATGATGCAGACAGGGAATCATGCTAAGACTTGTGCTTAGATTTAGAATCAAAGATAGCGTCACTGCTCCAGTCAAACGTTGTCTTACCACCTAAGTCTGCTAGTTCATGCAGCGCACGTGAAATACAGCTCCCAGCAATTTCATTACCAAAATTCAA
Source organism: Schistocerca gregaria (assembly GCF_023897955.1). Lineage (NCBI taxonomy): Eukaryota > Metazoa > Arthropoda > Insecta > Orthoptera > Acrididae > Schistocerca > Schistocerca gregaria. Next base: position 503,248,240 of record NC_064931.1, on the reverse strand, counting down.
TGGCTGCATAGCAGAATTCATGCATTTCTTCGATACCTTTAAGGCGCTGGTTATTAGCAATGAAGCCTTAACTGATGTCCAGCGATATTATTATTTATTGTCATTTGTGTCTTGTGAATCTCGTAAGCTGGTAGAAAACTTACTGGTTACAGAAAGTAACTTTAAGATTGCATGGGATTTGACCGTTCAGTGGTGTAACAATCCCAAGTTAATTGTTGATGTAAAAGTACTTCTGAATCTGCTCAGCGACAAAGTTGAATCTGTTAAGGATTTATAGAAGTTGGCGTAGTCAATTTTTTTAAAATTTTGAATTTCAATTTTTGGTGTTATCCCGGCCGCGCATACTGGTGTTCTAGGTATGCGCGGCGGCCAGGCTAGTGGGACAAGTCCCTAGGACCCCAAGCAAATGTTCTGCCTATGTCATACATTTGTAATGGCGATTAATATCATCAATTATATCACACTGTTACATACCCTATGCCAACAGATCCTAGATGTACCCTTGTCCGTTTTTTGGCTGGCGCTACACATCAATATGTCAGCTAATATTTCAGCTAATGAGAAATCTGAATGCTATTGAGGTAATGCAGGTCGGCATTCCAATGCATGAAATATTGCTCTCATACATTTTGTTCAATCACATTAGTGTGACTCTGAGGAAACAGTGGAAATGTAAAGAAGCTGCAATCTTAAAGTTACTTTCTGTAACCAGTAAGTTTTCAACCAGCTTACGAGATTCACAAGACACAAATGAAAATAAATAATAATATCGCTGGACATCAGTTAAGGCTTCATTGCTAATAACCAGCGCCTTAAAGGTATCGAAGAAATGCATGAATTCTGCTATGCTGCCATTGAATTTTGGTGATGAAGGAGGTGTATTTCACAAAACTGTTAAGGCGTACAAATGCAGGGCATTTCTTGACAGCGCCTCACAAATGAACATTATGTCTAGGAGCTTAGCAGATCGGATGGGTCTATAGCTCAGTCGGCATCCGATGCCAATAAGTGGTCTCAGCGACGTTCAACGGTACAATCGTCACACGTTTGCAGTCTGTACATTTCACAAGAGTTGCTGACTACGGCACACATACTGTCTGTGCATTGCTACCACTTATTACAGGGCCACTACCAACAGCATCCCTTGAAACCTCCCCCTGACAGCTTCCTAAGCACGTAAGGTTAGCAGGCCCATCATTTAACAAACCTGGTGAAGTTAATATTCTGCTTGGAGCATCGATCGTTTTTCATGTATTGCAACCTCGTCAACTAAAAAGAGATAACTGCCCAACCACACAAGAAACATCATTTAGTTGGATTGTGTCAGGGAAGATACCTTTTCATTAAATTAAGTCCAAAGTTCGAAGGGTACTGTCATGCCTTGCACACAATACCAACATTAACATTCAGGTCGAAAGATTCTGGCAGGAAGAAGAAAAGAAGTCTGTTTATCTGCGATTATGTGAGGAGCATTTTGCGAAAATCATTCAGAAGAATGCAGATGGTAGATTCGTGGTGAAACTACCAGTGAAAGATAATCATGCAGGACTGGGAGAGTCCGTAAATAATACTACATGCTGCTTACAACGCTTAGAGAGAAGGCTACAGCGATAGCCAGAATTAAGGGCACAGAATGTCATTTTTATGAGAGAATATGAAGTTTTGGGTCTCATAAAACTGCCACATTACGCAGTGCTTAAAGAATCAAGCAGTACTACTGAACTTCGAGTAGTGTTTAATGCCTCAGCAAAGACATAATCGAACACTTCCCTCAATGACATCTTGATGGTTTGACCAACAGCACAAGATGACTTATATTCAATTGTCCTGCGGTCCCGAACACACAGATAAGCTTCCATCGCTGACATTACAAAAATCTGTAGACCGATTAAAGTCGGAAAGGTAGATCAAGACCTACAAAGAATTCTATGGCGTGAGTCTCCCAACTAACCAATCAAGGCTTATCGTTTAACAACAGTCACTTATGATACAGCAGCAGCGCTCTTTTTAGCAAAAAGATGTCTATTGCAACCAGCTGAAGATGAGAGAACAACATACCCTAGGGCTGGAAACACATTAGAAAGGGATTTTTATGTTGACGACGTTTTAAGCGGAGCTGACACCATAGAGGAGGCACTCAGTCTGAAGGAAGAGCTTATTAGATTACTTCACAGTGGAGGGTTTCCTCTTCGTAAATGGTGTTCAAACGAGTCTAGAAAACATCCCTCCTGAACATCGTGAAGCGCAAATACAATGGAGTCTGGGCAACGAGCAACAAGAAACAGTGAAGACTTTGGGTCTGTTGTGGCATCCTCATAGCGTTACCTTCCAATTCTTAGCCACTGATGCAGAAAATAGTAACGCAAGTTTGACTAAACGACGTATACTTTCTCGAGTTGCCTCCGTATTCGATCCATCAGGACTTCTGAGACCAGTGGTAGTGACTTTCAAGGTGTTTCTGCAACACCTCTGGCAAAGACAAATAGAATGGGACACGCCGTTACCAGATGACCTAAAGACACAGTGGAACAGCTGAATAATCATCTACCACCACTGAATAGCATTCATATCCAACGAAGAGTGGTCACCAACGGAGTAAAGTGGCTGGAGCTACATGGATTCTCAGACGCCTCCGAGCAAGCATATGAAGCCTGCATTTCCCTTAGAAGTGTTTGTGAAGAAAATAATTTCTCAAGCAAGCTTTTAACTTCGAAATACAGAGTGGGTGGTCGCGCAAGCCCGGCAACAAAGGATGAGTCTAGAAGTAATTCAAGAATAAAACATCAGCTGGCAAATTCGGAAGATTTTTATGATGAAAAAAGCGCTGCTCTACCTATATTATTTCGAAGTATCTAAAGATTCAACTGCGAATTTAAGCATCTAAATAATTACGGGAACGAAAGAAACCTTATTTGGTTGAGTTGGTGTAGGGGACCAAACAACGAGGTCATCGGCCCCTTCATGTTAGAGAAGGATGGGGAAGGAAGTCGGCCGTGCCCTTTCAAAGGAACCATTTGCCTGAAGCGATTTAGGGAAATCACGGAAAATCTGAATCAGGATGGCCGGACGCGCAGTTGGACCATTGTCCTCCCGAATGCGAGTCCATTGTGCTAATCACTGCGTCACCTCGCTCGGTAAATCTTGTAATAACAATTTCTTACTTACAGATTTCGGCTTTCATCATTTTTAGAGAAGTTGATGAATTATTCAGTATGGCGGTGGCCGTTAAAATGATTCAAGTTCAGATCGAGCTTCTGCTTAGTATTGAGGCTCACACGAACACAAAAACGTCCGCCGTCCCATCGGCCGACGCTGCGCCAGGATAGTAAACCTCTGGTACAAAAAGGAAGCGACCAGTTCTATGGTCCAGAAGGTGACAACTAGCCGCTTGACCACCCAGCAAGCTGGCACCAAAACCACTTTCTTGGTCGTAGGCACGCTAGGGTGAGGTGACAACCAGCGAACAAAATCCTTGAGCATCGCCACTCTGCCGATTCTGGAAACTCGTTTGGAAGGACCATCAGCTGTTCTCTCGCCCGCGACCGCCTGTTGTCGATAGGTATGCTGTACCATGCGACGTTAAAGCTTAACGGTCCGTAGCTTCGGGCACAGTCTGATAGTGATGCTCGGACTGAATCACCGTGTCCATCGTTTGGCGATCGCGAGTATTTCGCGATACTACGGAAGAGCAGCAGCGCCAAACGTGCGGAAGGTTCACAGAATTTTGTCATCCCCACCCCTTTTGTTGCTGAAACCTAGTTCTCATGGTTTAGTAGTCTCTCTCCGAAGCGTTCTCAGTTAAACTTGAGTTGCTTTAGATGAATGTAATTTCGGTTTGTCATTTTGTGAATGTATGTGTGTTAGTGGAGGATGCTCTCGGTTAAGAGTACGTTGTTCTGTGCTAATTTCGGCATATATCTATTTGTGCATCTTTCGAAGCCCTTTTTTCTGTTGCGATTTCCACCACCTTTTCCTCAGTATCCGTTCAAATCACTTGCTTCCCGTACGTAGGATCATAGTCAGTGCCTTACCACCGTCTGATACTGGGTAGAATAACAATATGAGATCCTGATGACCGACCAATATTTATTTCGTCCACTAACTGGGGCAAGCTCCTGGGACACGAAAACTGTGGCAGTCATTTTAGGTGTGGTAGCGCAAAGGCTCTCCGCCATGGCAGCTGGATTACATTCTCTGAATTATATGTACGTGTTGTTTTAACAAACTATAAATATGGGTAAAATAAGTTACACAGTGTGTTTTGTTCCTGTGGTATTGTTCATTCGTTGTCACTGAATATCAAAGTCATTTCCTCGCATACTTTCCTTTTCAGGTTTTCATCAGGATGTTCCTCGGATAACAAGTGCCACAAAGCAGGCCTCTTCTTAAATTTTATAATACATTTTTTCGTCCATGATGACAGAAAGATCCTTCTACAGAAACGCGGCAACAACAAAAAAGCCAATGTAAAAAGCATCCAGATGAAACCGCGTCTATGGCTCGCCGCATATTGGCAGTCTAGCGTGAGCGCTGCCCCATGCAGCCACGTGCGCCCACCTGGGCTGCGACGACTCATTGGCTGCAGACTGAAAGCATGACAAAATACTGGCCGGACGTCGACTGACAGCAGTAAGCTGCGTGCGCGTTATACTTTCGCCTTTCATGTAAACTTTGCCACATCCGACCAGCCGCAAGTCTGCCTGTGCAGTGGCCGCAGTAGTGCCCCACCGCCCTAAGTCCTGCAAGACAGATATATTTCCACCTACCGCTATGATTTCTGGACCTCGTTTTTTCTATGGTGTATTGGTGATAGCTCGCCTGGTGGACATAGTATAACTGCACTATTCCTTAGGCCACGATCAAACGACTGCTGGTGTCAGTTCATTTCGGCAAGTTATGTTCCTGTATTCTCAATTACATTCAGGAAGTTCTCGATAACTTCAACAGCAGCAGGTAAACTAGAGCTGTCATCAGTCCGAGGACTGGTTTGAACACGAAAATGCTTTATTAGAGATTTTTCTGTTGGATGTGGTACGCCGTTGCCTTCCTACGACCTTCAAACTGACTTACAGCCAGCTGTAGGGAGGCCTACAGTTAAAAGTGGACACCGAACCACGGTGCAGCTCGACTTTTTTCACATCAACAAACATTTCTAGAGCCGAAAGAAGAGAAAAGCGACAAATAAAAATTCTAGGACTGACACGAGATCGAACTCGAAACCTTGGATTCAGTTCAGCTCCTAGCGAATACAGAACAGCAAGTGTATCGTGAATAGTTTGACTCGTTTTCAACACGCCTATTAATAAGAGCTAGTATTAAACTACAAAATAAGACTGTTGTTTACGAAACGTCGTTCCCATAGTTCTAATCTCAGTATCGTAGCTTTAAGTTTTTTTTTTTTTTTTTTTTTTTTTTTTTTTTTTTTTTTTTTTACTATTCAGGATCACGAGTGACTTGTTTAACATGTTTCTTTCTCCACAATACCGTTTCGTTTTCTCTGTCATAGTACCTCCATTTCTTTCATATCAGATTTGGCAATGGCCTCAGTCCACCTATGCTCTTCCACATTCGTATAGGCCTGGTTTAGTGTGTTTGAATAGAAGAACATGTGCAGTACCCATCTATATCTGTGATATCACATTTGATCATGCTGTCAGTCCACCTACGATCCACTACATTCGTACAGGCCAGGTTTAGTGTGTTTGAATATGAGAATATGCGCAGTACCTAACTGCTAGATTAAGTTATGCAGATACTCTTGAGGGTGGCAATGTTCTTCTGTAAGAACGTTTATTATCTAGGCTCTTAGGAAAAAGAAACATGTTAAAATTTTGGCCTGTAACATTCAAGTATACAATAAATTGTGGTATGAATCCTCTATGTCCTAACGAAACTTTTCTCGTAAGTTGAATATAAAGCTCATATTTTAATGAAATTTAACATTTTGATTACTTCGTTTAGTATTTCTTGTTTTTTTTTTCTTTTTTTTCTTTTTTTTCCTCTGGCATTCTCTTACCTAATACAGGTTCTCTGCATGTAAAGTTACACAGAAAGTTACAGAATACACAGAAGATACTTATTGCTCATTAGCTTGGTGAGGTCTGTCGCAGAAGTATAGATATAAACAAAAACTCTGAAAGGATAAGGTCATACAATAAACGTTTCCTTATCAAGTATTTCGTGCTACGGTTCAAATGTCTCTGAGCGCTATGGGACTTAACTGCTGAGGTCATCAGTTCCCTAGAACTTAGAACTACTTAAACCTAACTAGCCTAAGGACATCACACACATCCATTCCCAGAGGCAGGATTCGAACCTACGACCGTAGCGGTCGAGCGGTTCCAGAATGTAGCGCCTAGAACCGCTCGGCCACTCCCGCCGGCGTTACACATCAGTTACGTAGCTGTAGTGGAAACTGGACATATAAATATGTTTACTCAAAAACTTGTCAATGTAAGCCTGTTTGAAAAGAGATATACTACACAGCCAAAAACAAAAAAACAAAAATGTGTTCCCTTTTAGAGGTTTCCAATTCACTCGAGATTTGTTGTTGAAACAAAGCATATGGAGTACATGAAATGATTACATTTACAGATCAAGATCACAAGCGGTTCTGTGGTACCAGGTATCGACCCATGCTGAAACACCCATAGTAGTATGTGGTTTAGCCTCCGTGGATGATAATGAAGGCGCTGAATCTGGCATCCAGTCGATTGTACAGATGACGAATACTGTCTTGCGATACATTACGCCACACCTGCTCGACCTGTTCAAGTAGTTCTGCAAGAGTTGTTGGCTGACGAGTTACTGCTTATCCCATTATATCTCACACGTGCTCGTTTGGAGGCAAGTCCGGAGATCGTGCTGGTCAGGGAAGATTCTGCATGTCTTGTAGAACACGTTTAGTTTCACGGACAGTGTTTGGTCGTTCATTATCGTGCTGGAACAACACATCAACTTCCTTCTTGGACGAATGCACTCTACGAGACAGCGTTTACCACTTTTGCATCTTACGAGCAAACGATCATCTCTCGCGTGTAGGTAGGATCTGCTTTCATTGTTGAAGACCACTGCACGCCATTCCATCTTCCGGGCGATTCTTTGAGCATCTTCCAAGTGATCTTCTGACGTCACCAGTCGGACCGTACACGTCGATGCTGTGGCGTGAGTGGTAGACGGGTTAGAGGCGTGTGTGTCCGTAGTCCCAGTCCAAACTACCGGATCGCAACAGTTCGTGTTGACACTTCTAGGATCACAAGCCCTCTTATCTGTGCTGTGATAGCTGTACGATCTGCCACTGCTGCCCTTACAATACGACGATCCTGCAGGCGTCTGAGCTGCGTGGGCGTCAAGAACCTCGTCTAGGGGTGTGAGAATGTTCACGTGACCACTGCTATCAGAATCGTTATGCAGCTGACGCAGAATGTCCAGATGTGTGGCAGTTCTCCGAAAGGACTCTCACGTCACTCTAAAGGCCACAACGTGACGCCTTTCAAATTCTCTCAGCTGGCTGTAGGGAGCACTACTGCGTCTCAGTGGCATGGTTGCCTGCTTGCTCTACACGTCTGCGCCATGCTAAATCTTCTGTCTGTGTGTATTTCCTATTAAAGGGTATACGCAGATGGCGCTCTGGTAGCTATGCCATTACGCTATCTGTTGGCGGACGACGTTGAAACCGTCACACTTCCGTATGTAGTTAGGGAAGTACACTGATCACATTGTGTCACTTCAGTCTGAAACATACCCTTAGAAAAATAATGAATGACAGTGCTGGTAAACCTCTTATGTTATTTGATTTTAAAACAGCTGAGCAAAACTGACCTTACTCAGACATTTCTCTCTTTACTTATTATGATCAACAGTAAACTGACACACAATATTTTTTTTTTGTTAGCGCAACGCAATCTGACTTTCAATAGTCCCTACAAAAGAATGACCCTGACTAACAATAACCTATACCTTTCATGAACCACTTACCTCACAAAAATCTTGGTTACTCAAACTACTGCAATATAGCGTGCGCCAATACTGCCAGCTAAATAAAAGATTCTAACTACTGAAGGCACTAACTGCTGATAGGCATAGTTAGCAAATGAAAGATTTTGATAGAGAACAAACAATGTATTTACCTTAATAGTGTTCAAAAGTCATAATAACAGGGTGTTACAAAAGGGTACGACCAAACTTTCAGGAAACATTCCTCACACACAAAGAAAGAAAATATGCTATGTGGACATGTGTCCGGAAACGCTTACTTTCCATGTTAGAGCTCATTTTATTACTTCTCTTCAAATCACATTAATCATGGAATGGAAACACGCAGCACCAGAACGTACCAGCGTGACTTCAAACAATTTGTTACAGGAAATGTTCAAAATGTCCTCCGTTAGCGAGGATACATGCATCCACCCTCCGTCGCATAGAATCCCTGATGCGCTGATGCAGCCCTGGAGAATGGCGTATTGTATCACAGGCGTCCACAATACGAGCACGAAGAGTCTCTACATTTGGTACCGGGGTTGCGTAGACAAGAGCTTTCAAATGCCCCATAAATGGAAGTCAAGAGGGTGGAGGTCAGGAAAGCCTGGAGGCCATGGAATTGGTCCACCTCTACCAATCCATCGGTCACCGAATCTGTTGTTGAGAAGCGTACGAACAGTTCGACTGAAATGTGCAGGAGCTCCATCATGCATGAACCACATGGTGTGTCGTACTTGTAAAGGCACATGTTCTAGCAGCACAAGTAGAATATCCAGTATGAAATCATGATAACGTGCTCCATTGAGCGTAGGTGGAAGAACATGGGGCCCAATCAAGACATCACCGACAATGCCTGCCCAAACGTTCACAGAAAATCTGTGTTGATGACGCGATTGCACAACTGCGTGCTGATTCTCATCAGCCCACACATGTTGATTGTGAAAATTTACTATTTGATCATGTTGGAATGAAGCCTCATCCGTAAAGAGAACATTTGCACTGAAATGAGGATTGACACATTGTTGGATGAACCATTCGCATAAGTGTCCCGTGGAGGCTAATCAGCTGCTGATAGTGCCTGCACACGCTGTACATGGTACGGAAACAACTGGTTCTCCCGTAGCACTCTCCATACAATGACATGGTCAACGTTACCTTGTACAGCAGCAACTTCTCTGACGTTGACATTAGGGTTATCTTCAACTGCACGAAGAATTGTCTCGTCCGTTGCAGGTGTCCTCGTCGTTCTAGGTCTTCCCCAGTCGCGAGTCATAGGGTGGAATGTTCCGTGCTCCCTAAGACGCCGATCAATTGCTTCGAACGTCTTCCTGTCGGGACACCTTCGTTCTGGAAATCTGTCTCGATACAAACGTACCGCGCCACGGCTATTGCCCCGTGCTAATCCACACATCAAATGGGCATCTGCCAACTCCGCATTTGTAAACATTGCACTGACTGCAAAACCACGTTCGTGATGAACACTAACCTGTTGATGCTACGTGCTGATGTGCTTGATGCTAGTACTGTAGAGCAATGAGTCGCATGTCGACACAAGCACTGAAGTCAACATTACCTTCCTTCAATTGGGCCAACTGGCGGTGAATCGAGGAAGTACAGTACATATTGACGAAACTAAAATGAGCTCTAACATGGAAATTAAGCGTTTCCGGACACATGTCCACATAACATCTTTTCTTTATTTGTGTGTGAGGAATGTTTCCTGAAAGTTTGGGCGTACTTTTTTGCAACACCCTGTATATATTAGTTCATGACATCCAGTCTTACAAATTTCGTTTTTTCTGACGGACACACGTCCAGACCGTCCGCTCTCAAAAGTCTGCCATCTGTCTTCCCACATCCACCACTGCTGACGATTCACCAGCTGCGCAACGCTGCGCGCTACTGCCCAACAATAGCGAATATTCCAACAATGCAAACCAGCCACATACTGCACACAGCACAGCCAGTGATTTTCATACAGAGTGCTGCGTGACGTTACCAACATAAAAACCTAAACAGCCTACTTACAAGTTTCACCTTACATCTCTGTAATAATCGAATTAGTGTATTTCAGTACATGTACTATCCTGCAGGTGAGATATGCCGCCATCGGATCAAAATCGCCGTCGTGTTTTCAGGTGTGCTAATTTTTCCCGGCAGTGTTTTCTAGGAGAAATTATTGAAACTATAAACGTGTGTCAGAGACCAACGTGGGTCCGCGGCTTTCAATATAAGAATCGATTTCCTAGACAGTAATATTTCTAATTGTCCATACCAGTCGTCCAGATTATTGTTACAATAGTTTTAAGGTTACGATGGTTGATTCCAATTCATTTTTTTTTCCTTCAAATAAACGTGGCACAGTGAGTAGTAACATACTTAACATTCTGAATTTTTCTTGTTGAAGAGGGCATAGTTTTTCGGAAGGGTGGATGTACTACAGGGTGATTCAAAAAGAATACCACAACTTTAGGAACGACAAAAGGCAGAGCTAACCACTATCTGTCGGCAAATTAAGGGAGATATAAAGTTTCATTTAGTTGTACATTTGTTCGCTTGAGGCGCTGTTGACTAGGCATCAGCGTCAGTTGATGCTAAGATGGCGACCCCTCAACAGAAAGCTTTTTGTGTTATTGAGTATGGCAGAAGGGAATCGACGACAGTTGTTCAACGTGCATTTCGAACGAAGTATGGTGTTAAACCTCCTGATAGGTGGTGTATTAAACGTTGGTATAAACAGTTTACAGAGAATGGGTGTTTGTGCAAAGGGAAAAGTTATGGACGGCCGAGAACGAGTGATGAAAATGTAGCACGCATCCAGCAAGCATTTGTTCGCAGCCCAGGAAAATCGACTCGCAGAGCTAGCAGAGAGCTGCAAATTCCACAATCAACTGTATGGAGAGTCCTACGAAAAAGGTTAGTTATGAAACCTTATCGTCTGACATTGGTTGAAGCACTGTCTGCAGCTGATAAGATTAAAAGAATCGATTTCTGTGATTTTATCCTTGCTCCAATGGAAACAGATGAATCTTTCGTTTCAAAGATTGTGTTTAGTGATGAAGCAACTTTCCACACTAACGGGAAAGTCAACCGTCACAATGTCTGTATATGGGGCACTGAGAATCCGCGGGAAACAACTCAGTATGAACGTGACTCGCCTAAGGTGAACGTTTTCTGTGCCATTTCAGCCAATAAAGTTTTTGGTCCCTTTTTCTTCGAAGGTGCTACTGTAACTGGACTACAGTATCTGGAGATGTTAGAGAATTGGCTGTTCCTCAGCTCGAACAAGAAGCACAACAATTCATATTTCAGCAGGATGGAGCGCCACCACATTGGCACTTATCTGTCCGTAACTACCTGAACGTCAACTACCCGTGGCGATGGACCGGCCGCCAGGCAGTCCATGACAGAGCACTTCATCAATGGCCTCCAAGAAGCCCTGATCTTACCCCCTGCGATTTTTTCTTATGGGGATATGTTAAGGATATGGTGTTTCGGCCACCTCTCCCAGCCACCATTGATGATTTGAAACGAGAAATACCAGCAGCTATCCAAACTGTTATGCCTGATATGCTACAGAGAGTGTGCAACGAGTTGGAGTATCGGGTTGATATTGCTCGAGTGTCTGGAGGGGGCCATGTTGAACATCTCTGAACTTGTTTTTGAGTGAAAAAAACCTTTTTAAATACTCTTTGTAATGATGTATAACAGAAGTTTATATTATGTTTCTTTCATTAAATACACATTTTTAAAGTTGTGGTATTCCTTTTGAATCACCCTGTAGTATAACAAAGAACTATGCTGCTCAAATTAATCTCCTGGTTAATGGCTACGTTACGTAGTGTTATCAAATTGTCTACCCATCTGCATATTGGTATGAAACCAGCTGCAAGTCTTTACTCCATGGTATCGGTGTGCAAATCCAACGTCACATTTTCAGCTTACAGGTATATCAATAACAGCTTTCCATAGATGCTGAAAGACACTCGTTCAGTCCCTCAGCTGAATTTATTAACCTCAATACCAACTACAGCAGAGGGCAGTCTGTGAAAACATATTGTACAAACTATCGGTAATTTGAACACAAAACAAGAATGTGCCTATTTGGAAACGTAATAATTTGTTCTGACATGTAGGCCTATTGATTTATTTAAGGCTAAACGACATTTTCTCCCAAGTTGCTAGTTCGAAAGGCTTCAAAACAGTCCTCGGGAATCTTAATTGTTGTTCGAAAATTTTTCGATCAATAATGTTCTGTAAGTAAACACACACACACACACACACACACACACACACACACACACACACACATAGCTCTCTTGCGATTCTGTAAGAGATTGTCCATCGCCCTTCAGTATGTAGTTCGGAAATTATACTAACCACACTGCGTCACTTCAGTTTCACCTAGACCCTCTGCAATAAACTGGTTACTGTATTTAAGACTCATAATAGGTATCGCATAAGTACAAGGAAGAGAATAATTTGTCTGCTCTTAAATAATCGAATGAGGCGGCAGTTGATCGAAATAACAGATAGTTACTCTACAGTGTTACTTGTGATCGGGATGGAAAAACCAGAGTCTTCACAACTATTGCCCATGCCATAGGTTTGGGGAGAACTGAAAATGCCACGCCTTGCCGAATTTTGCACATTTCATCAGAAAAAAACAGTATGTCACTTGACTGACTACTGAAAGAATGCAGATGATTGATTATTTGAATCCCTCTGTAGTTTCCCTTATCTTTGGTTTAGTTCCTTGTTTACGCATCCTGAGTTTTCAGGACACATAAGAAGCAGCCTTCCCCGTTTTTATGCAGAACCTGCGCTCTTTTGTGTCTACAGAAAATCGTTTGCATACAGAGCGGCAGGTTGATACTTTGCTACTCTGTATGTAAATGACGTGCTCAAACCAGGCAAGAGAGCAAGCCACGTGTGAACGTATATAAATAAAATTAGCTCAGAAGCCAACTGTGTGTAGAAGGCTGGCAATCTGCACTTCGGATAATTTTCTCACATTTTGATGTACTTGAGCCAGTGGTCTCGGATTAATCCGCCGTTTTGATAGTTCTCGACCTCCACACATTTCATCAGTGTCGTTCGCAAATATGATGACTATGGCTGGAACACGATAACCTTGCCTGTGGGTGTATTTATCATTTACCTCCACATCCACTGACAGAAACTTCACGAAAAAAGCTGTGTGGAGGTATGTCACTGAACTAATGCCTGCTGGTCGCATGCGAAATCTAAGGGGTGTCGTAAGGGATGCTTGTCACAGTGGCGCCGAGTGATCAGTGATCATATGTCTCTCTACAGTACATTAAAGGTCGTAGACAGACTCATTGGTGTTTTATTCACGCATGTGTCAATGTCGATGTCGATGTCACATCACAGGAGGGCGCGAAAGGAGAGAGTCGAAAAAACATAAACGCTTTTGCCATTTCAGATCACGTTCAAATTTCGTGAAATGGTTTTGAAGGGTCCCAAGTGATTCTACCTTCTATATCAGAGCAAAAGTAGAGGTCAAGCTAAATTCCAAAGCGGTGCGATCATGCGATCACGTTCAGTGGGTTCAAACGCCTACAATGTCCTTAGAGAAGCGTGAATATTGCGGAGGATGTCATAAGTGTCATAGATTGTCGAAAACGTCGTCTTGTTGCTCACCGCAATGCAAACAGTCGTTTTCGAGTGCAAAATGTGTGGGAATCAACACCCAAAGGGAAGATCTGTTTCCACTGACGCCCTTTATGTCATCCCCTGAGACCTTTTTGTGTCGATACTGAGTGGCGAAGTGATTGGAATGTTTTTATCGACGACCCACGTGATTTCGACGCTGGGTGTCGCGGTTCTGACTTTCATTGAAAAGGTGTCAAAAAATGGATGAAATGTGGGTAAACGTGGGTGTGACGACCTTCCCATCGTCTGACACGCCCACGGTGGTGTTGGGCAGAATTGTGGTGAAAAAATGGTTCAAATGGCTCTGAGCACTATGGGACTTAACTTCCGAGGTCATCAGTCCCATAGAACTTAGAACTACTTAAACCTAACTAACCTAAAGACATCAGACACACCCATGCCCGAGGCAGGATTCGAACCTGCGACCGTAGCGGTAGCACGGTTTCAGACTGTAGCGCCTAGAACCGCACGGCCACCCCGGTCGGCAATTGTAGTGAAATTTATGGTTGATGTGACAGCATTAACCCACTCTACACCTCACATGAACTTCTGAGTTCTGGCCGGTTATTCGCATGTGTCGCTAGATTGCTGTCTGAAGTGTCGCTGAGCCCGAGAGAGAAATCACAGGGCGCCCTGCTCTTGCACCAATACAGAGAAAGGTTGCAGGCAACTTCGAGTCAAGTTTCACACTTCTACAACGCATTTGGAGACAATTAGGTGGTTTCGAAAAGGTGACCCTTTAATAGTGTTGCGCAGTGTATCGTTGTCCGCGCCGCCGCAGCAGAAGCAGCCTACAGGCGGTCTTCCCGATCTATCGGACCTGGAGTTTTACTATGCTGTATCGCTGCCATAACAGCAGCCACCACTGGCACTTCCTCAGCTCACGGAGAATCAGCTAACCGTAAGTTCCACAACAGCAGTTATTCACAACACATATAATGTGACTGCTAGTGGCTCTAAATGCGTGAATGTAGAGTAAGGAGAAAACGAGGACAAATAATGTTCTCAAAGTCAGTGATAAGGACTTCCGGTGTCAAGTTATACATTTGGGCGATTTATAATCAATGTCAACCCCAATCCCACCCCCACCCCAAACCCTCCCCTCTCCCTCCCCCCTGGTCCAATTTAAAGTTTGGGCCAGTAGGAAACGAGATCACCCTCCCATTCCCTTTACTACATTATGAATCCAGCTGTTCGAGCATCCCTTATTAGAAAGTCTGATCTTCACAGTGAGAGGGTGAAGTACCAGCAGCGGGGAGCAGCCAACGTCCCCAGGCACAAGAGGAATAAGACTTAGATTTGAAAGTAAGTATCTAATAACATTATAATTTAGCTCTGCGTGGAGACCACTGTCATTTAACGGGGAAATTCTGCGGAGCAGTTCCCAACACATTTATCTTGAAGTTCCAACTGCCATGAATGCCACTATCCGTCTTCCTCCATAACCTGAGTGAATGTGATGCTCACTTCCTTTCTGAGTGCTTAGGCGATTTTTGGCTTGATAGATGATACGTTCATCGTCATACCTGATACTGTTAAAAGTATATTTTATTTTCGAAGTGATTCACACCGAAAACAGCGCTCTGTTTCCTGGTTTCACTACGTTTTATGGCTGTGTCTCTCCAGACTCTTGCTGAGATTATGCATCAAGGGAATATACACATCACCAAAGCCACATATTCCATTGCTGCAAAGTTTCAGCTTGTGACGAAGAAGGGTCTTCGCATACGAATACCAGGATTTGATGGAGAAATTCCATCAAACCACATTGCCAACATAACAACATTCTCTACAGAACTGACGGGCACTACCATAACGGATGCAGAGCATGAGCATGTGGTGAATGTTTGACAGGAGTTCGGAATCTATGATTTAACGGAATATGCTTGATACTCATGGACATTTTCGAGAAATTTGCGATTGTATGCCTGGGCACATACTCTGTGCATCCTGCTTCTAATTACTCTGTGGGACACAATTAACAAGAAAACACGTTAGCATCAAACCGTTGACCAACCCTGAAATGTTGCTCTTCTTCGAATGTAGGATATGTGAGGAGTTCACCAGTGTGTGCACAAGTGCACCAAGGCGAATAACCTGCGAGTGAGGGAGGACGAGTACCTGCTATCTGAAGATTTAAGTTCTTCTTTAAGGGATGTAAACAACCTTTATGGGCGCTCCATGTAACAGTCTGCCGTTTGGAGGATTCTGGTGGCTTTCCAGAGAGGAAATTATCATATTGGAGAAAGAGATCCTATAGGTGGCAGCTGATTCCGGTGATGGATATGTTATGGAGCCATAATTGACATACCACACCTATCTGCATGCTGCACACAGCGATTTGCTGCTGTGTCTGGAGTGCCTAGTCCCATGAAATGGTTATATCCTGAGGCTGTTGACAATACAGGGTAATAAGCGGAGATGTTATCTGCACTACAGTGTATCAGTTTGGGGATGAAATTCATTGGAATCATGTATGGTATATCTTTAACCATTATCATTGGTTTGAGCATTACATTGAAGTAAATACCAAACAGAGAGCTGCCGTGACATGTGCGTTAGAAAAAGACTTTTATAAATTAATGAATAATTCATTTTTGGTAAAGACCGTGGAAAGCGTTGGAGATTCCCGCAAAGTGCATTTAATTTACCTATGGGGGGAAATGGCGACGTTTTGGTGCAAGTGATAACATGTGTAAGCTTCCGACTATTTCAGTTACAACCAAGTCTTTAATAAAATGGCAAAGGTAATGTTAATCAGAACACTGGGAGAAGTAATGGTCTAAATAACAACTGATTCATTCATTCATAGCATCACAAGATGAAAGATGGCTAAAGAAACACCACACAAACATTTTTATTTGACAGACGCTTTCAATAATATGTGCTCTATGGCAAAGGTAATGTTAATCAGAACACTGGGAGGAGTTGTGGTCTAAATAAAACTCATTCATTAATTCTTAACATCACAAGACAAAAAATGGCAAAAGAAACACTACACAAACATTGTTATTTGACAAACGCTTTCAGTAATATGTGGTCTATAGCTAACAAAGTGATCATCTGGGGATCAACACAGCAAAATAACCAGAATTAATCGCTTTATCTGACTTCATAAATGTGAATCCGTGGTATGGCCCAATAACCACAATACTATCAAGCATCTATACTCAACTATTCCATAAAGAAAAATATGGTTCCGAAGAACAGGGTACTGAGAACCGTATATTGGAGCCCTACGCCATAGCAGCGAATACATTACCCCTTTGCAGCTCAGGGCAGCACAGCACGACATGCTCGCCTACTGCACTCATGGACAGCAACAATCTGTTATTAACATCGCGTGCCCGGAAATATACAAGTACGCAGTCTTGCATTCAGCTGATTTGGAAAGCAGATACTTCCCTATGAGCTTCTGAAAACCTGGTGGGTTCCAGTGTGCAGGTGGATCCGTTTACTAGTCTGCCAAACCAATTTGAATCCGTGACACGACTATGCATGATGGAGTATTTCAAACGTTTAAACGGCCGACTCAAAACAAATAAGTACATCCACACATAACTCGTTGTGTGCGTGATGCAAGAAACAGTGCCTCTGACGGTTCAGATGGTGACTGCACAGGCTCTAAGTAGCACACTAGCAAAGGATATAAGTCTCGCCGTTTAGGTAAAGACCTGCCGTTCTTTACCAGTGAAGCATCAGTACAAGAGTGTTCTTCTCTTTCTGTAAAGCTGTTCTCCGCAGCTCGGTAGCATGCATGCTTCGACTACACCCACTTTAGCACACTCTAATCTCGAGCTGGAGCTCGGCAGTCGAAGCTGGGAGACCACCCCCCTGCTCTGCATACAGAGATTTGATCAACCGCCGGCCGCGGTGGTCTCGCGGTTCTAGGCGCGCAGTCCGGAACCGTGCGACTGCTACGGTCGCAGGTTCGAATCCTGCCTTGGGCATGGATGTGTGTGATGTCCTTAGGTTAGCTAGGTTTAAGTAGTTCTAAGTTCTAGGGGACTGATGACCATTGCAGTTGAGTCTCATAGTGCTCAGAGCCATTTGAACCATTTGATCAACCAGTGACTTTAAAAATTAATTGGGAGAAAAGGAAAAAATCTTTCAGCTTCACGCTCTTTTTCCCATGCGTTTACGCCATGTTGATGGAACCACAACCCTCCATAAAAAGATCGTTATCTCCCCTGTTGCATCCATTTCGAACTTTCCAAAGAATGGACATAAACTCGCTAAAAGCCTTGTGCCTTCATAAATATGTTTTGTAGCAGAGTCTGGATGCCTGCGCACTGCTGCCCTGTCCCACAGAATTAGCAGAAACTCTCAGCTGTCTCATCTTCTTTCTACCAAACAAGGGCCCATACTTTGCTTTACTGCTGGCCGTCAGATCTTACAATGCCCTGCTTATAGCTGCAGCAGCTCCTCGGCACTAGTCAGCCAACCTGGATGCAACCGCCGACCGACTAGCGCCACCCAGTGTGCCTGGACAATGAGACCGTGGGACTTGTCTGTTGGTAAACGTTTTGACCAGTTTCTGCAGAAAAAACTGCCCTTGGCTCTCAGCTGTTGTACACTTTTACTGCAGTCAATTAACTTGGCACCTTCTTCCTTCGAAAACAGGTAAAGCCTTCACTAGAGTACACAAGCAAGAGCGTTAACCACTGCCAACCCCTTCATCATATGAATGAAGTCAGATTGTATCAAATGTAGTAACCAAGTAATAAAGATCAACTTCCCTATGAACATTAAGCAGCATGATGCTGTATCAAAAGTGGGAGTGCCATGCAATCTGTCACATCACTATATTTGAAGTGGGCCACCAGCTGGAATGGAAGACTAGTCACTGTGGAGATGTCCTGTGTTTCAGTGCAGTTCATGAAGGCTATCTATATCGGTATGTGTGTTCAGGACCTGTGCATATTCCTCATGCATCGATTCCAATATGAGCTTCTGAAGTCGAGCTTCGCTCATCCCAAATTACTGTATATGGATACAGACAGTTTCATCTACTGTGAGAATGATTGCAATGCTGCAGTCAGATGTTTCAATGGCTCTGAGCACTATGGGACTTAACTGCTGTGGTCATCAGTCCCCTAGAACTTAGAACTACTTAAACCAAACTAACCCAAGGACATCACAAACATCCATGCCCGAGGCAGGATTCGAACCTGCTTCCGTAAATGCTGCAGTCCATATAAAGTAATTAGCTACAATCACAAAGCATTCGACACGTCTTGATATGTGGCCAATAATCCTTATGGAATAAAATTGCAAAACAAACAGGTTATCGACTTGATGAAAGATGAAGCAAATGGTTCTCATCTTGGGGAGTTTGTTGGACTCAGGGCAAAAGTGTGCATACATTGTGTAGGTGAGAGGGCCACCCACATGCAGCCTAAGGGTGTACATTGTGCGGCCTGAAAGGCTCTCACACTCGATGTTTACAAGAGGTGCTTACTCGAGGGCATTGGCGCTGTTCCACGTATGGTGCGCTAAGTAAGTTTTCAATTGCGAGGCCATCAGGCATATAATGCACTGCAACTGAAAGTGGGTGGGTGGGGGGGGGGGCATTGTTTCATGACAACAAACGGTTCATCTGTTTGGATGGGATAGGGAACCTCCTGTACTCATGTTATTCACTGAGTGATTGCGTGGGTGGAAAGTTAATTTATTTGTAAATAGTGATTGTATGTGTCTGTGTACAGAATAACTGGATGAACCGCTTGTCATAGCAGTGTGTGTGAGTACACATGAGTGGTAGCACATTATGTGTGTGTTTGCAAATTATGTGCACAACACATATGCATGTGAATGTTGCGTATAGTTGTGTGTGTGTGTGTGTGTGTGTGTGTGTGTGTGTATGCTGCTGCATATTCTATCTCAAAAAATGATTAAAGTGTGTGGAGATGAAACGAACTGACCAGTGAAAAAATGCAAATACTGTATATAGAACGGTCTGTCATGAAAAATGTTTAAACTCTATGTAGAAAGAAAAACAACAATTGCAGATTCAATGGGAAACATAGTAGTTAAATTAAAAAACTAAACAATACTACTAGCAAATTGTAGTGCCAACAATGTTTTGTTACTAATAAACCAAAAGTTAATTAGTTATTTTATTGTAATTATTTCCAGACCCTGTTAGACAGGAATTATTGTCAGCAATAATTTGTTTATAACAATCTTGAACGTCTCCATATGACGCACAGACCTCAAATGAAGAGGCCTACTAAAGGATAATTAGAGGGAGGTCCTTATCGGCGACCTTGAGATAAGCTCGTTATTGTGGCCAGAAATCTCATTAGGTAACTACTGGCTACATATGTAGCTGGATCAGTGGCTTTATCTAGTGCAGATTTTCTACAGGCATTAAGAGATCAACTTCCGGATGTGGCCAGTATCACCTAGTTCAATAAGATTTGCTCAGAGAGAGATTTCATTGTTGATGCTAATCTGAACAACATATCACTCAGTGAGTGGAACATTTCTTTCTCAACCATTTTAAATTACACAATCGTTCTTCATACAAGGTGACGATCAACTTTTACAGAAGTTGACAACTTGTTACAGAGTCAACGAATGTCCTTATGTGTGGTGAGATCTATGTAATATGCGAAGTTTTACATGCACTGAATAAGGAAGAATTTTATGTTTTGTTACCTCACGTACAAATATTTTCTCCTTATTTGTATCTTGCCTGGCTTGTATATATTCACGCACCAAGTAAGAGCTAATCTAGGAACTCTCCTCCATTTGTCCCATTATAGGCTGCTGTAATATACCATGTCAGGTTTATTTGAACGAAAGCTTCTGTGCTCTTATTAATCATGTGCCCTTGTTATCTGTAGCGAAGTTATATAATTATCTTAATGTTTTCCATTTGCACAATTTCTAACAGTGAGCCTGCTTCCTCGCGGATATTAAACTAATTACTTTTCAGCTTCACGTCTCTTTGGCGATAATATGGGCGAAGATTAGAGAGAGGAGCGATCATAATATTGGCTTGGTTACCGCTGGAGTCTCAACACTTTTGTGGTTCAGTATAGTCGCTACGTTTTCAGAATGCTTCCTGTTCATCTTCGGGAATTCACTCGTTTACTCTACGTACACAAGGACCACATGGCTCGTATTTGGGGCTATAGCGCAGTATTCGTATACCATTATAACTGAAAATAGTTCTGGTGATAATGGCTTATAAATTGTGTCAGGTCCTGCCACTAACTAGAAGCATTACCTGGCTGGAATATTGTAACTTGTGTGCAACAGATCTGCCTGCGTTGTCCCGTACAACAGTAGATGTTTCCCAGGCTGACACAGCTCTACAACGGCACGGCAGGTGGTACGCTGATTACTCCCAGCGGGGCTTTCGCTCGAGGCTGTACCGCGTAATTCCCGAATTGCGGAACGCGTATCGAACGAGGAACTCCGTGCATGATAAACCCTCATGACATAATTCATACGTAAACCCCCAAGCAGAAGAGCCGCAATTAATACAATTAATAACGCAATGGAACCGCAGAATTAAGGTAACTCACAAAATATCTGTTAGTTAACCCATTACATGACAACAGTTTATTTGAGAGTAAATAGAATTGTACCATCCTTTACAAAGACGTCAGGAGAGATGGCGATTTGAGTCATGTAGCTCCATCCTTGTCTTGGTTTATGGAACGATAGGCCACCTAAGATGATGCAGATTTTTTACGAAATCCTGTACAGGGTGCTGGTTGTACTGGCTACTTGTACCACAATAAATGGTTAGAATTATCAAAATCAGTCACATTCGCTCTTCCACTGCCCCCTTTTCTTTAAGGGACAGCCATTCATTAGCTTAGTTCTGTTACTTCAGGATTGCCTGGGAAAGGCTCAACGTGACGCATGTTGAAGCTGCCGGTATTTCGAACATCAGCTGTTGTTGCAGCATAGATATGATTTGGAAGATCTGTTACAACTGCAAAACGGCACTTATTTCGCTCTTGAAACAGACGAAGGTACAGATGCAACAAATATGGCGCAAGTACTCGCTTTTTGTTCGTTTTGACTACCATGAGGATATAAAAGAAGAACTTTTTCTTCGCAAACTGCTTGAGTCAAATTCTACAGCAGACAACATGTTATTTGTTAAAAGTAGATGTTCCTTGACAAAAATGTGTTGTATTTGTACAGTCGGGGCCAAGGCAATGTATGCTCACTTAACAGGGCAGAAAGCAAAAGTGAGGAAATTCACACCTAATTGTCTAATACATTGAGAAGCTTTGGCTTCTAAGGACATGCCTAAAACTTTTCATATTGTTTTGCAAACGCTGTAAAAGCTATAAGCTTCATAAAGGCACGTCCTCTAAACTTACTACCAGTCAAACTGTTGTGTGAAGATATGGGAGGTAAATTTAAATGTTAGCTTCTTCGTATTGAAGCAAGATTTTAAACTGAATATTTGTACTGAGGTTCGAGGTTCTTATGTCTCTTCCGTGACAAAGGCAATGCACGAAGAACTGTTTCGACCATGATAAGTGGTTATGAAGACTGGTTTAGTCAACTGATACCTTTGACAGGCTTCACATTTTAAATATGGATCTACAAGGACGAGGCACAACAGCTTTCATACCAAGCAAAAGAAAAAAATCTTTCAAACGATAGTTGACTCTTTTTAGTTCACAAGTACTGAACAATAACTTTCCCGTATTCCCTAGTCTGACATCATTGTCGAAGACAATGAACTAGCTCCAGTGAAAAGTATTTTTCCGAAGATTGCACCAAATATATCTTTGCTTTCTTTTTGGATGGGAACAAAAATTGAGCAGCTTTCTCTTTTCAGACTAGCAGTCTTATTTTTGGTGCCGCTTGTTACTAGTTACACGTGTGTAAGTCGGTTTTATAAGTTGTTGAACATTAAAAATAAATACAGAAACAGACTTAATGTTGAAGGAGACTTGAGAATAAAGTTTAACTCAATCGAGCTAGACTATGAAGCTCTGATTAATGATAAACAGCAACATGCTTCCAACTTAAACAAGTAGATTTTTTTCCTCGGAATCTAAATTTTAGAACTGACTAATTACTGATTTTGAAATCTAATTTACCGTCAAACTACGACGATTCTGAATTTTGTTCCTACTTCGAGTCTAGTTTGCTATCTCCATGTTCAGTTCATTACTTCCGTGTACAACTGATTTATGTTATTTGTGATGTAAAAGTTAAAGAAATATTTTAAATGCCATTACTCTTTCTCATTGATTATTTGTATAAGACCCGGTGTAATTTGATTTTATACTTTTGCTCCTATTAAATTCCGCATGTAAATGTGAACGAATCTGCAAAAAAGTGCTTCCACGAAATTTTTAATCTGTGTCTGTAACGTTGATCGGCAGTCCGTATGTGAATTATCAACTCTGAGCAAGATGAAGAAAATCATTTCCCGTTGCTCACCCCTGGGGCACTCGTCGCTCAATCTTCCGCTTTCCTCCCCCGCCCCTCCACCCCCGCCTCAGGGTTGGTTAAAATATGAACAAGCTATAGCGGTACTCCCAAGTTCTAAAAATGCCAAGTAGTTCGAGGTGACAACCAGTCTGGGAACCCCTGATCTAAATGGTAGAGAAAAAAGAAAAGTGGCCTCCTATCACTGGAGTAAATAGGATAACCATCTGACTCAAGAGTAGGATCATAGCTCGAAGAGGTCATTTCTCATGGACTGCTATTTAATCTTGCTCGTTTCCACTTCTTTTTGTATGTCTCCGTGGTCGTCATAATACAGCTTCGTTCCCCTGCTGTTATAGCAGAGGAACAGCGTTCTGTATCTTAAGGATCAGTTTCCCTACTGCGTACATTTGTTGACGAACTTTGCGGCGGCGCAGTGCATTGCCAAAGGTGTAAATTCCACTCACTTCGTGGTGAATCTCTTCTAACACGCACGCCTCCTTGAAGCTACTGCCATGCAGTTCTCAGCCGCAAAAAGCTACAGAAAGAACAGCTGTACACGTCGTGACTACGAGTGGCGCTAAAATTGTTTTGTCGGTGGAAGGACTAGTTAAATGAAAAGATTTATATGTGTAAAATTTCACTTTATTACGATATGCTTGCATACACCAGTCACTACCAAGCCTTATTCTAAACTGTAGAAAGTCTGAAAGTTCACACGCAGACCTTTCCAACGGAGCACAATTCAATAGGTCTGATCACTATGAGATCCAAGTCCTAACTCTGCTCTTCTCACCACACGGAAGAAGATTTTAGTTCCCAAACTACGCGTCAATATACTAATTTCTGATTGGCGGAGAATCATCACAGTCAATCGGAAACAAGCATCAAACCCGCTCAATCCCGCGCATATGTATAGAACCAATCAAAATTTGTCGATGAATCAGAACAGTAAATTAACATAAATAAATTTTGAAAACCCACAAATGTAAAATTAGTTCCCTCTTAACAAAACTACTTTTTCGAAAACATAATCTCATTTTCCACAGTACCATAAACTGGCGAAATAGTTGATAACAAGTTCCCCGGTACAAATGACTAACAGAACCATCATTCTGGAACATTCCTCACGTGACGAATTACTTCACTGTATAGTATGAAAACTTTACATAAAACAGCATTTCACATTCACACCTTCATTTTCTCTCATAAATAAAAATAATAATAACAGTAATTAATAAGGAATGAGAAAATTAAACAATCAAAACCGGAAATAAAATATGACAGTATTTTGACTGCAGTTCAAATAGTGCCCGTCAGTTAGTGACCTCTATCATACAGCATCGTAACTACATTCCCTCGAGCCATCTGACGCCACGTTGTCCTGCGCGTGACTCATACTGCACGTCTGATAACAAGACGTGATCAGATGTGCACAATGTTATAAAATTGTGATTCTTAACTAAAATATTACAAAGCAAATATCTAGAGAAACGACAGTACTTTCTTTTGTAAGAGTAAATACAATATCTGATCAAAGTATCCGTACGTTAATATGGGATACATCCACCCTTACAGCTTTCATGACGACTTGAAATCTGCTTGGGTTCCTTCAATGAAGTGTCTGAATGTATACGGAGGAATGGCAGTCCATTCTTCCTCAACAATAGAAACCAGAGAACTTGGACTTCAGAGTCGACGTTGTAACTCTTCTCAGAACTCTGGGTATAAGTGGGGACTCTAGGTACGCCAGTCCACTTCAGGCATACTACTCTCCATAAACAATTGCCTCACAGATGCTGCTTTACGACAGGGTGCCTTGACATGCTGATACAGACCTTCATTGTCTCCAAACTGATCCTTTACTGTGCATAATACAGAATGCTCTAAAATGTCTTCATATCCTTCCGCATTTAGTTTTCCTTAAACACAATAAGGAAACCACACGCTAAACATAAAAAAACACTCACATACTGTAACACCACCTCGTCCGTACTTCAAAGCTGGCACTACACATAATGGCATATAGCGTTGATACTTCCTGGCAGATTAAAACTGTGTGTCCGACTGAGACTCGAACTCGGGACCTTTGCCTTTCGCGGGCTTGTGCTCTACCAACTGAGCTATTGAAGCACGACTCACGCCCGGCACTCACAGCTTTACTTCTGCCAGTATCTCGTCTCCTACCTTCCAAACTTTACAGAAGCTCTCCTGCGAACCTTGCAGAACTAGCACTCCTGAAAGAAAGGATGTAGCGGAGACATGGCTTAGCCACAGCCTGGGGGATGTTTCCAGAATGAAATTTTCTCTCTGCAGTGGAGTGTGCGCTGATATGAAACTTCCTGGCAGATTAAAACTGCGTGCCCGACCGAGACTCGAACTCGGGAGCTTTGCCTTTCACGGGCAAGTGCTCTACCAACTGAGCTACCGAAGCACGACTCACGCTCGGTACTCACAGCTTTACTTCTGCCAGTATCTCGTCTCCTACCTTCCAAACTTTACAGAAGCTCTCCTGCGAACGTTGCAGAAACATTCCCCAGGCTGTGGCTAAGCCATGTCTCCTCTATATCCTTTCTTTCAGGAGTGCTAGTTCTGCAAGGTTCGCAGGAGAACTTCTGTAAAGTTTGGAAGGTAGGAGACGAGATAATGGCAGAAGTAAAGCTGTGAGTACCGGGCGTGAGTCGTGCTTCGGTAGCTCAGTTGGTAGAGCACTTGCCCGCGAAAGGCAAAGGTCCCGAGTTCGAGTCTCGGTCGGGCACACAGTTTTAATCTGTCAGGAAATTTCATATCAGCGCACACTCCGCTGCAGAGTGAAAATTTCATTCTGGAAGCATATAGCGTTCTCCAGTCAGTCGCCAAACCTAAACCCTACCATCGAATTGCCACCGCGTACAGCGTGATTCATCACTGCAACTCACTCGTTTCCATTCATCCATTGTTCAATACGGGGGGGGGGGGGGGGGGTTGGGTTGGGTTGTTTGTGGGAGGAGACCAAACTGCGAGGTCATCAGTCTCCTCGGATCAGGGAAGGACGGGGAAGGAAGTCGGCCGTGCCCTTTCAAAGGAACCGTCCCGGCATTTGCCTGGAGCGATTTAGGGAAATCACGGGAAACCTAAATCAGAATGGTCGGACGCGGGAATGAACCGTCGTCTTCCCGAATGCGAGTCCAGTGTGCTAACCACTGCGCCACCTCGCTCGGTCATTGTCCAATGGCATGACTTAACGTTGACTACGGAAATGTGGAGGTGCTCGACCACTGTACCCAATTCTCGTTAACTCCCTACGCACAGACATCGTGCTAGATGGACTGCTGGTAGCACTTTGGAAGTCACGAGTGACTCCTTCCGGTGATTTCAAGCGATTTTTTAAAACCACGGTCCGCAATGCTCGCTGATCTTGGTTTAGCTGTGGTTCTTCCTTCTCGTTTCCTCTTTGTAATCACATCACCAAAAGTAGACTTGGGCAGCTTTAGAAGCGTTGCAATGTCCCTGATGGACCTAGTACTCAAGTGACATTCAATAACTAGTCCATGTTCGAAGTCAATGAGCTATCCTGACCGACCCATTCTGCTTCAGTAGCTTCCCTACTGACAGCGGAATACTCCACGCCTTCTTTTATTCTCGCGGTTTCGCCTCTCGTGTCATCTAATGGTCAATTCCGCATTATGTAGTGGTGTTCGGATACTTTTGGTAAGATAGCGTGAATTTAATATTATCTTGGTCCTTTTATGAACTCACACTAGTGATGTACTCTAATCTTGGGGTAAAACGCAAATATATTCCAAAACCATTTCTAGAAGATGGTCTTAGCACGGATTCCAAATTGCCACGTTACATGTGAACGATTATCGAAATATCACTTCATAGAGAGTCGAACAACCATATGATACACTCGCGCCTGTGGTAAGAAATATATTTGGTGTGCTTGTCACACCATGAGTAGTTGCTGCCTGATATGAAGTGGCAGCTCACTAGTATCAACGCAGAGGCTGGGAACCTGGCTAGTTGTGACCGAACTACAGTCATAATGGAATTCATCCAGTGCGTACAGATGCGATGGTGTGGCAGGTTCACCACTTGCGTCCATAATCAAATCGTGATCGTGTGGTGTGGCAATAAGAAGCAGTAATGATCACATTTCAATACTTTCAAAGTTTATGTAGTTTAATTGTATATGTATTTACTTTATCTATGTCATGTATTTATATGAGTGCTTGTATACTGTTTCATATTTTTATAGGGCTATTGACAATGACTAATCAGTCGAATCCGTTTTAATCATTGAAGAATTTGCGTGAAAATTTGACTGAAATGAACTTTATCGTTAAAAGTAATGTGCTTACTGATGCTCGCTGTCAGTAACATGGCAAGAATGAACAAATAAACTAGTTTCCTTACAAACATCTGGGGATAATATATTCCGCCGAACTAAATTAGATCCCTTCCACAAATGGAGATTATGATACTTCCCATCATACTATAGAAACTTCGAAGAGAATTTCCTTAGTTTTTCTGGCGAGACGCTGCTACATGCTATAATTGATTATTTCACTACCTGGTGCTACGATAGATATTCCAGTGAAAGTCGTATATAGCACCCTGATAGAGAAGGGACAGTTCTAAATCTCATCATTGATGGAGCTACTGTCCCAACTGACCCTCTCGGCAATCACTCTGGAATGACTAAAATTCAGGTCCAGACTGGTGGCGATGGTGAATGGAGTGTAATCTTCCGTCACCGTGTGGTGTTTCGTGCTGCCGATGCGATTCATCCTTCCGTGGAAGCTCTTCGTATACTCAAGAACAACCACGTGACTATGAAGAGTCTAATTAGTGATGGTCAGAACACACTTTTATATTTTTCTTCCAGACACTACATGGTCTGATATTTCAAGAGTGGGAATTGGTCTCAGGAGGGTAGAGAATTGACCACTTATCAGTAAACAGAGGACGCAATGGTTACAGAACTTAACGATGAACTGATAATAGAGAAAGATCTTGTATATGCTGAAATGGGTACTTTTGCTAATGTTCGTTTCGTCTAACAACGGCAGTGTTGGCAGGCCGGGCGCGGACCGCACACGCTTGAATATTGAGCTCGTGACAGTAAGTTGTTAATTCTGTAATAACGGTCAATTAAGTTAATTTACACTTTAAGGAAGTTAATTAAAGTCTGTTTCATATTATCTATTTAAGGTTTCACTTGTTTCAAAATATTTCTCGGAAAAAAACAAGAACATAACCTAAGGGACGGTTTCCGTGTACTTTAGACGTTTGTTTGCATACCAATATAAGACATTTGCTTAAGTATTAATTGAAGAATTTAGGTTGTTCTCATTACACATATATTTAATAGTGCCGTATCTATTCAGGGAATTAAAGATTTTGAGTTCTATCTTTCATTTCGTTTCAAAACGAGTAAAGTAGATATCGCGCATACGCGAGCTTAGGCCTCTTTTTTCGGGTGTACAAGTTTTGATTTTTAAAGTTATTTTAAGTGCATTACGTTACTGTGTCATTAATATACAAGTATATTAGTGTTCCACATAACTATAGTGACTCTTCTGATCTGTAGTTAGTAGACTATTACTGTTACTACCTAGATACATTTTGTATAAATATTGTAAACAACCATGAGCGAGAGGTGTTTGAGCTGCCATAGGAAAGTTAATTCTGGGATTCTGCGCAGCTGTTGTGGCAGATGGTTACATTTGGGTAAATGTAGTGGCATGGGAATTGTGGAAGTAAATGGGTCTATTCCATGGTATTGCAGACTATGTTCCAGGGATAGGAAAATAGCTGAACAGGTTCAAATGGCTCTGAGCACTATGGGACTTAACTTCTGAGGTCATCAGTCCCCTAGAACTTAGAACTACTTAAACCTAACTAACCTAAGGACATCACACACATCCATGCCCGCGGCAGGATTCGAACCTGCGACCGTAGCGGTCGCGTGGTTCCAGACTGTAGCGCCTAGAACCGCTCGGCCACCGCTGCCGGCAGCTGAACACGAAGGGATGACAATAGGCCTTAAGGCTGAACTGGATAGTGCTAGGGAGGAACTAACGATGTTAAGCGTGGCGAAGGGTGAAGACAGGTGGGAAGTTGTAGCAGGGAACAGGGTCCACGGAAAGAGAACGGTATCTGACAGTTTCATCGTTGGCACAAACAACAGATTTTTCTTGCTTCCTTAGTCAAGTAATGAAGAGGCTCACGTAGATGTAAGTGTAGTCAGCACTCAACGGACTTTCACTAGGAAATCAACTGTTTCAAAGAAAGAAGAACGTAGCAGGAAAGTTCTTTTGTTACGTAGTAGCCATGGAAGATGTGTGGGCTAGGTGTTGCAGGAAAAATTAGGTGACAGGTACCAGGTCACAAGTATTTTCAAGCCCAGTGCATGTCTTAGCCAAGTGATAGAGGATGTTGGATCACTGTGCAAGGGTTTTACAAAGCAGGATCATGTTGTACTTGTGGGTGCAGCGGGAATTAGTATCGATAGGGATGACGGTTACAATATTGAGTGCAACCTAGTAGAAATAGCATCTCCAACGAACCATACAAATGTTGGCTTGGTTCCTGCTTTAATGCGGTATGATCCGAGCGAATTCAACAGCTCTGTCAGGAGGGTCAATATGGAGCTAGATCAGCTGCTTTGGGCGGCTACTTTGTCAGGTAGAGGTTTGGTTCCTTTCATGGTATGGGTAGGTGGGACTTCACAAAACATGTTCTGCATCTCAATATAAAGGGAAGGGTAAATTATCTGGGATGCTAGCAAAATCTTTAAGGGAGGCAGGGGCGCTGAAACTCATGGGAGTACCCCCTTTTTAGGCTAAAATCAGTGTCCAGTCATCCAACATTGAATGAAATTAAACTTAATGAGAAGCTTAGACAGACAGATACCAGAGATGTTAAAAGTATCACAAGACTCTCATAACAGTACAGTGAAAAATAGTGTATGTCACAAGGTTCTCATAAGAGCGCACTGAAAAATAATGTTAGTATATTGCATTAGAATATCAGGGGACTAAAAAACAATGTAGAAGAGCTTCTTGTTTGTTTAGAGGATTGAGAAAGTGAGGGTGAAATACATGTACTAAGCCTGTCTGAACATTATATAGTCCTAGGTATGGAAATGGTAAATGTAGGTAGATATAAGCTATCAGTACATGTGAGTAGAGACACTATGGAGAGAGGATGAGTTGCCATATATGTTAAAATCTGTCATAGTATGAAAAATTTGGAAACTAAAAGACTTTGTGTAAAGCAACATATAGAACCACGTGCAAGTGAGCTTAAACTAAATAATGATACTTTTATAATTGTAGCTGTATATACCTGTAGGTCCCAATTGGGAAATTCTCAGCTATTTTTGAAAAAGTTGGATTCCTTGTTGTGCTATCTGTCAGAGTGAGGGAAGAAAATTATTGTTTTTGGGAAATTCAATGTAGATTTTCTGAAAGAGTCTGATAGAAAGCTTGACTCTGATCTTGGTTCTTTCAATTTGATTTCCGCTATTGATGTTCCTACTCAGGTGGTAGAGGAAAGCAACACACTGGTAGATAATGTTTCTATAGATCAAGATTAATTTAATCAAATAAAAACTTTTCCTGTTAAGAATGGTCTGTCTGTTCATGATGCACAGCTAGTTACAGCATATGACATAGATCCACGCAGTAATGCAAAACAGTCCTTCAAAATAGTGCATTCAATTAAAGATTTAACAATTGAAAATTTTAGGAAAAGCTTGCAACAGTTAGACTGGGATTATGTGCACAGGGGATCTGATGCTAATTTAAAATTTAACCTATTTCATGATACATTTGTGAGTATATTTGAAAACACTTTCCCAAAGGAAACAGTGAAATATAATTGTAAGAAACCATCAAATTAGCCATGGTTTACTAAAGGGGTACAAATATTTTGTAAACAGAAAAGGGAAATGTATCTTATAGGTAGGAGGAGTAATGATCCAGAAACATTGAAACATTATAAAAACTAATGTACTGTATTAAGAAAAGTTATTAAAAAGTCCAGAAGCATGTGCATTATGTCTGAGATTAGGGCATCTGATAATAAAATTAAGATAATGTGGAATGTTGTTAAAAGGGAAACAGGGTAACTGAGAGCAAAGGAAGATTGTATTTCAATCAAAGTCAATGAAAAACTTGTTAACTAGAAGTCAGAAGCAGAAAGTATCTTTAATAATCATTTTTAAGTGTTGTAGAGAAAATAGGATCCAGCTGTTCATTACAAAATGCAAGGCAGTATATGGAAGCGGCAATACTTATGCAATTCGATAAAACTGAAATTCAACCCACCTCTCCTACTGAAATTAGGAAAATAATAAATTCAGTCAAAAGTAAAAGATCAAATGGAATGGATGGCATTTCCAACAAAGCACTAAAAGCTTTTTTCCAACAGATAACAGTTAAAGTACTGATAGTCTGCAAAGAATCACCATACATGGTAAAAAATGGAGTCCCACAGGGTTCAGTCTTGGGTCCCTTATTGTTCTATATTTTTATTAATGACTTGCCACTCTATATTCATGAAGATGCAAAGCTAGTTCCTTTTTCTGATGATAGAAGTATAGTAATCACACCCAAAAACAAGAATCAGATGAGGAAAGTGTAAATAATATTTTTCAAAAAATTATTACATGGTTCTGTGCAAATGGACTGTCACTAAATTTTGATGAAAGGCAGAATTAATAATTATAGAAGTCTGTTGCTAACTCAGAATATTCAAAATTTCTGGGTATGTGCATTGATGACAAATTGAATTGGAAGAAACACATCGATGATCTGCTGAAACGATTCGTTTCAGCTACTTATGATATCAGGATTATTGCAACTTCTTGTGATAAACACATAAGTAAATTAGCCTACTATGAATATTTTCATTCACTACTTTCATATGGCATCATATTTTGGGGTGATTCATCATTAAGAGAAAAAGTATTCATAGCACAAAACCGTGTAATCAGAATAATAGCTGGTGCCCACCCAAGATCCCCTTGCAGACATTTATTCAAGGAACTTGGGATATTCACAGCACCTTCGCAGTACGCATATTCACTTATGAAATTTGTTATTAATAACCCATCCCAATTCAAAAATAACAGCGAAGTGCATAACTAGAAAGCATGACCTTCGCTATTTTGGGTTAAATCTAACATTGGCACAGAAAAGGAGTGAATTAAGCTGCTACAAAAATCTTTAGTCTTTTACCAAATAACATTAAAAGTATGACAGCGAAAAACAAATTAAAAGAATTTCTGAATGACTACTTCTTCTGCTTAATAGATAAATTCTTAAATATGAAGTAATAACTGTAAAAGCAAAAAAAAATATTTTGTGTAAAGAAAACTTATGTTAAAGTGACACGTTCCATATCATTACGAAATGTCGTATTCATGATCTGTGGAACAAGTATTCATGTATGTATGTACAGACTATCGATATCTTGAGATGTGGACAGCTGGGAGAGTAGCCCCACAGCGCAGTGTGCACGATAAAATCCCCTACAGGAGTAACGGTCGAGGAAGCTATCTGAGACGGTTGTGGGAAGCCTCACTGTAATGAGCAGCATTAGGAGTCTGCCATAATCCTGTCCAAATAAAACAGCCCGAATTCACTGCAATATTTCAGTTCTGACACAAATCAGGAACATGCGGGGCTCACAGAAAGCCGTGAACGCGACCAGCTTTACTTCCTAGAGAGTTTCAAATAGAACGAGACGGTTCAGTGATAAGCTCATATTCGGGAGAATACCTATCTGGCCATGCTACTACAGGTTAGTGTGGGTTCCTGAAGAACCTTACACGGTAGCTTAACAGTTCTCAAAAGCATTATGGCCTCATCTTTTTCCCATCCATGCCCAACAGTATTTCGTATCTAACTTTTTGTTTGAATCATCATGTCCTAATCCACTGAAGTATTTACAGACAGTAATCTTACGCTATAAGCGAAAACTGTTTAGGAGTGAAGCTTAATGACACCGCTTTTCAACCGCCTTCCAGTTGAAATGATAGAGGATGTTATAACATTAGATAAAATGAAAATTTTTCCGTATTCTGTCAAAGTAATTACTATTAGAATCAAAGAAAATTAACTCAGCCTTGCTGAATTTACATTCATAATATTTTCCAACCAGATACAGGACCGAATCCAACTATCCTGTGCCGCAGGTTCAAAGTTGTTCCAGGATAAACCACATTCATGTCACTAAAGTTCAGTGTTGGTGTTGTGATAACGAAATTAAGTGAAGAAATTTTCAGCACTTACAGCACTATTAGATGTCTCGCTAAAGATCTGCAGCCGTTCTGTGAGAAGATTTACATAGGTACCGAGTTTTAGAACATTTGATTTACTGCAATGAACATTAATACCGCTACTACTGACATTATTACTTTACTTAGTGATTATGCGAACAGACTCACTTTTTATTTGAACATGATTATATTGTAAAAACAAATTGTAAGCTTGATGATTAGACCGCACAAAGGGATCTTGGAAATAACGACAAATATCCGTGTAAATTCCGAAAAGGTATCCATTTTGTGTTTAAATTTACCTTAACGAGCAATTCATTTATTTACTAAAAATGGTTTTGAAGTGTATTCAATAGTATTATTGAATACACTTATAAGAGAGCATTCAATTTTCCCAACCACTGCAGGTAGCGCGGTTCGCTTTGCAAGTGTACAACCCATGCACCACGAACACTTGATTTTTCTCTTTTTACAGGAGCTGAGACAAACAGTGTCTGGTACTCCAGAAGCTACACTGCATATATAACAGCCAACAGTTCTTGACACTTTCAAAATTAAAACTCGCATCGTTACAGAGACTGAGACACTAGAAAATATCCTGTGTTTATCTACTTCCCCCTATATTTATTATTTAAGGACACCTACGCAGCTTTGAAAAAAGTATGCTGCTGTAGTCGTGTTCACTTGTCACAGTATGATCGATTACGTTAATTAAATGTGAGTGAGATGGTATGAGCCCGCATCTCGTTGTCGTGCGGTAGCGTACTCGCTTCTCATGCCCGGGTACCCGGGTTCGATTCCCGGCGGGGTCAGGGATTTTCTCTGCCTCGTGATGGCTGGGTGTTGTGTGCTGTCCTGAGGTTAGTTAGGTTTAAGTAGTTCTAAGTTCTAGGGGACTGATGACCATAGATGTTGAGTCCCATAGTGCTCAGAGACATTTGAGCCATTTTTATTTTTTTTGGTCTGAACGAACAGGAAAGTATTCTCTTTCGCTATTATCATTCAGGGTGTCCGATCTATATTATACTGTTTTAGTAACATAAAAACCGATATATTAATCGAGAGATAATTAAGCAACTGTGATGGTATTTGAAAACAAATTATATAGTTTCTTTCTACCTCAGTTGTAGGTAGACCGGGTACGATTGTGACAGGGTATGGTTTTGACAGAACTCTTATTAGCGAAACGACGTGGGAGAGGGCGAAGCATAAGGATAAATACGAGCGGCTTGCCTGTCAATTACATGTTCCACGGTACTGCACTGGCCGTCTCGAGCAGTTTCTGCGACCCACGTTGTATTTTGGAGACCAAAAGTGTGTGTGTGTAATCGAATTCTTTTGTTAATTGTGTTTTTATTTCTATAGATAGATGATTGAGTGTTTTTTATTTCTGTATTAGACTTTAGATGTTTGAGGTTGATTTTTGAATCAGTTAGTTGGAAAAGTGGGGGTACAATTGTGACACAAGTATTTGCATTGTTTTTTTTTCAGCTGCTTAGAGCGACCTATCAAGCTTTGCAGAAGCATATGCAGACATGAAAAGTGGTACTTCTTTACGTGCTTGGGATCGACATCGAGTTAATAACATGACTTTACTGCAATACTTACGTAAACAAGATAAGCTCAACGAAAATGGAGATACTCCTAACATTACCATGAGGTACGCTGCCTATAACAAAGTGTTTACCGACGATCAGGAACGCGAACTGTCAAAATATTTAGCCCGTTGTGGTGATATATACTTCAGACTGTCTGTCAAAGAGGTACGGAAATTGGTTTTTGAGCTTGCCATTAAATACAAATATGTAACGACCGACTGCCTGGTGAAAAGTGGGTTCACTTGTTTATAAAGACGAATCCTGAACTGTATGTGTGTGTAGCTTATGCAACAAGTCTCTCGAGGGCAACGAGCATCAACCAGTGTATAAGCTTTCTATGACAATTTACATTTTGTTATGGACAACCGTAAGTACGAACCAGAGGAATCTGTAACGTTGACGAAACGGGAGTTACAACAGTTCAAAAACCTGATAAAGCTGGAGCAAAACGTGGTAACGGACAAGTAGTTGCCGTTACTTCATCTGAAGGAGGCATATTAATTAACGTTGCCTTCGCAGCAGCTGCCTCAGGGAATGCCATTCCTCCCTTATTTATATTTCCTAAGTCCGGTATTACGATCATTTTGTTAGGATCCATTGGGGCAGTAACCCCATGAAGATGGATGCAAGATGTAACATTTATTGTATTTCTCAAACATTTAAAGAGCCATACCAATGCTAATCCAAATCATACTGTCTTACTTGTGCTCGATAACCACTCATCACATGTTCTTATTAATACCCTGGATTTCTGCAAAAACAATGGAATAACTTTTCCATCGTTTCATCTTCATTGATCGATTAGGTTTCAGCCGTTAAATCATTCTGTATATGGGGCATTAAAAATGCTAGAAGGTGTTCCTATGACGGACAGATGTGAAGTCATCGAGGAAAAACAATGAATATGTATGATATTCCAGGGATCAGAAAAACTGCTATGCGACTGGCCTTGACACAAGATCATTCAAGCTGATTTTTCTAAAAGTGGAATTTATTCGTTCTGTCGCAATCTGTTCCGAGAAATTGGCTTCGTATCCTCATTCGTAACGGACAGACCAAACCCTGACGATGAAACATTAACTCTCTCTCCTTGATTACTGAATGATCCTTTGACTGCTCCTACTAGGTGCAATAATGTGGATATTCAGCCAATGCAATCGTCCTTCAAACTTATCCTACCAGTTTTTTCTCCAGAAGAAATACAGCTTCCCCCAAAGGCTTCTTCCAGAAAAATGGAAAACTGAAGAATTCCAGAACTTACACTGGCACGCCTGAAAAAAAAGCTATCAGGCAAGAATAAGAAGAAAAACAAAGACGACAAAGGCCGAACAGATGAAGAAAAACATTAAAGATTTTACTCAAGAAAAAAGGAAAAACAACGAAACGGAAAACACTTCCACCATCATCAGAAGATGAGGAATTTATCTGTCTTGCTTGTCTGACACAATACACTGAAAGCAGGCCTGGAGAAACTTGGCGCAATGCGAAGGGAAATGGGACTCAGGACTTACTTAGAATGCACAGAGGGTGGTAGCTATTGTATTTGCCATAACCGAGTTGACTCTGATTTGAGATTTTCAAACATCAAACTGTTCTTTTTGAGTCTGTAAATCAGGGACCTCGACTTTTTCATTGTGTGTTATGTTAAATTCGTATTTTCTACGAAGATATTTTTCCTGTATTATGGATACACATGCATAACGACGTCGTACTTGATTTCCATTTAATTTTAATACGGAGATATTTTCTGTTTTTGTTCCTAGTTGTTGCCGATTATCGATAATTTGAAATGTTGAGGCTTAAAATAAGAGTTTTTGGTTGATTCTAATGCTGAAGGCTGATATATGATGGTTAAAAATGAGTTTCCAAAGTGCCTTAGCAATAAAAATGAAGATACCACTGAATTGAGATCATATTTGAATATTCTTTGTGTATGTCACTACCGACTTCAACATTTCTCACATCCGCCCCTGGAATGGTCAGAAGTGACAAAAGCATTCTTTATCCGTTACTGCTCATGTGAAATTACTATTATGTGTAGGAATAAACTTTTGGCATTCATGTGAAGACACATGCGCGCACTAAGGTAATCAGCATAATTCTTCCAGCCAACCGGTATGAAGATGAAGCCATGGACTTACAAACAAAAATTCTCTCAACCGTACTCAGTTTACTCTACATTTGTTACTTTGTGGTATGGCTCCTTTCTGTCATGCACGATGATCTCCAGATCCATGTAGTTGCGTTAGCAACCTATCGTGTGTATACAGGATCTACACATCAGGATACTCTGGAGTGAATGGCGGAGGGTATCTTGCAGGATTATTTGTGTTACCATTTCCTGTTCTAATCGTGGATAGAGCGTGGAAGATAACGATTATGTGCTTTTGTTCGTGCGATAATTTTTCTTATTTTGTTCTGATCGTTACACAAGACATTCGATAAATGCATTTGACTTATATGCCCGTATTACCTGTATTTCACACCTGTCTAAAGGTGTTTTATTGAAAGTAACGGCTTCTTTCTTTGGAATATTCCTCTAAAAGAGAACTCTTTCAGTGACTGAACTGGGCAGTCTATCCTATGCTACTCTCTGGTGGTTAAAGTTCCTCTTATTAAGAATCAGTTCACTTTAGAGGTATGGTTTTCTCTTGTACAGCTCCTGACTGGAACTTATGGTAGCGCCACCGCAAGAGCTGACAACTGCGAACTTGTTACACAAACGTGAACGTTATCAAAAATACTTGCGTGTAGTGAATATCTCTATAGTATCACTTCAGTCTACGTAAGAAACACAAAGAAAAAACACTTTGACAAGACTTAAATATAGCATTAAGCCTCAAAATTCCCTCGCAATTATTAATTTTTCTGACTTTCAGAATCCCGGAACGTGATAAGTAGTAATGAATTAATTACACAGCAATTTTATAAACCATTTACTTTATAGTTGAAATTCATTTCCCTAAAATTCTTTTAATATACGTAAATGGTCCACTTTGTAACCATGAAACTGATTTCTTCCAGTTTATACTGCTAGATATTTAATCCATACGACTAAATACTTAACCATACCACTCATGTTGAAGTCAAAAGCTACCACACTATCTTCCTTATCCGTGTGCATTATCCTGCATTTATCTGCGTTATAGGAAAGATATCATTCTTTATACCACATGAAAATTCT
The DNA here is from genome assembly GCF_023897955.1 of Schistocerca gregaria. Lineage (NCBI taxonomy): Eukaryota > Metazoa > Arthropoda > Insecta > Orthoptera > Acrididae > Schistocerca > Schistocerca gregaria. The sequence goes on along the minus strand of NC_064931.1, from coordinate 503,210,112 downwards.
GTTTAAATTATTTTCAATTTGCTTCCGGTTATTCAACTAGAATATGTCCCAGCATATAAGAGAATTGTCAATGGACAATGTGAAGTGTTGATCACATTCGCTAACTCTTGTAACAGTCGATACTAGGAACACAGAATCATTATGTTCGCCTGCGGTTGTGGCTTAGAATGTACGTTTGACACACCTGATGCTAAAGCCATATGGATTTTTACACTACTGGCCATTAAAATTGCTACACCAAGAAGAAATGCAGATGATAAACTGGTATTCATTGGACAAATATATTATACTAGAACTGACATGTGATTACATTTTCACGCAATTTGGGTGCATAGATCCTGAGAAATTATTGCCCAGAACAACCACCTCTGGCCGTAATAACGGCCTTCATACGCCTGGGCATTGAGTCAAACAGAGCTTGGATGGCGTATACAGGTACAGCTGCCCATGCAGATTCAACACGATACCACAGTTCATCAAGATTAGTGACTGGCGTATTGTGACGGGCCAGTTGCTCGGCCACCATTGACCAGACGTTTTCAGTTGGTGAGAGATCTGGAGAATGTGCTGGCCAGGGCAGCAGTCGAACATTTTCTGTATCCAGAAAGGCCCGTACAGGATCTGCAACGTGCGGTCGTACATTATCCTGCTGAAATGTAGGGTTTCGCAGGGATCGAATGAAGGGTAGAGCCACGGGTCGTAATACATCTGAAATGTAATGTACACTGTTCAAAGTGCCGTCAATTCGAACAAGAGGTGACCGAGACGTGTAACCAATGGCACCCCATACCATCACGCCAGGTGATACGCCAGTATGGTGATGACGAATACACGCTTCCAACGTGCGTTCACCGCGATATTGACAAACACGGATGCGACGATCATGATGCTGTAAACAGAACCTGGATTCCTCCGAAAAAACGACATTTTGCCATTCGTGCACCCAGGTTCGTCCTTGAGTACACCATCGCAAGCGCTCCTGTCTGTAATGCAGCGTCAAGGGTAACCGCAGCCATGGTCTCCGAGCTGATAGTCCATGCTGCTGCAAACGTCGTCGAACTGTTCGTGCTGATGGTTGTTGTCTTGCAAACGGCCTCATCTGTTGACTCAGGGATCGAGACGTGGCTGCACGATGCGTTACAGCCATGCGGATAAGATGCCTGTCATCTCGACTGCTAGTGATACGAGGCCGTTGGGATCCAGCACGGCTTTCCGTATTACCCTCCTGAACCCACCGATTCAATATTCTGCTAACACTCATTGGATCTCGACCAACGCGAGCATCACAAAAACGTTTCACAAGGCAACGTCGGTCAACTGCTGTTTGTGTATGAGAAATCAGTTGGAAACTTTCCTCATGTCAGCACGTTGTAGGTGTCGCCACCGTCGCCAACTTTGTGTGAATGCTCTGAAAAAGCTAATCATTTGCAAATCACAGCAACTTATTCCTGCCGTTTAAATTTCGCGTCTGTAGCTTGTCATCTTCGTGGTGTAGCAATATTAATGGTCAGTTGTGTAGAGAGAAGCCTCCGCCTACGTACGGTTCATAAGCATATTCGAGATCAGAATCCTGGAAACAGACGAATTTAAACACCAGCCACAATAATGCTTTGATAAAAATGTCTAGCACTGGCATGTCCACTAACGCATGACAGCTGCAGATGTTGTCTTGATGCAGCATTCGAAATTCATCTTTGGCTGTGTACACAGTAGATGGCTAGCGTCATTACTAAGCACTCATAATCGTAATAGGGTAGCACAGCAAAAACGAACAATTAATTCCATAAATTATTATTACTACATTTTTACATGTATGTACTAGTCTACCTGAGAAATCCGTTACGTTAGCTGAAATTATAAGCCAAACAGGTGAAGCAAATGATGAGAAAAATTAGATTGTATTATGTAAGAGTTTCACGCTGATCAGTGCTTTCATGCCACTGCTTTCATTATTTTATTTATTCACATATTGCTTTAAATACGGAGACACACTTTAAAATGCCGTATTATGCTGCTTTTATACAACGTTTAATCCTACAGAGCTACGAGTGTGAGGCATTGCTAATCAACGAATCTAGTAAGGTTGTTAAGGAGTTTTATTTGTTCGAGTCATTGAGATGAGAAGAAAGAGAGAATCATTCCATTACTTACGACAGCAAGGAAAGAAATGGTCTTAATTCATGAGCATGTCTGTGGGTCTTCCATCTGTTTCTTTGTTACCCAAAGTCATTCCATCTCTGAATCGAATATTTCAAATGAGTAGTAGGGTAAATTTTGGCTGTACGAGACGCATGCAATGAACTTCCGCGCCTTGGCCGCCTCCTATCAGCCGAATATTACTTTCAACGCTGGTTACCGCCCTTTTCCCGCTGAGTTAAACCTCGCAAAGCTCAAGAGCCGACAGACAACTGCCTGTGCTCTTAATCCCATTTCAGCTGGAAATTTTCATTTCGCGCACGTCTGGTTGCTGAGTATATCAGTTTTATAATGGTCCTATACAGGCAAAAGCTAATTCCTCACTGCAAACTTTTATGTGAAACAGCATTAAAAAGCAAACCGAAGCAAGTATTATAGACCACTTGAGAGTTTCTGAATTTAAGGACAATAGCTTTCTTTTCTGCAGCAATTAGGAGCTGCCAACGCAAGACCTTTCATGGACCCTACTACATACAGTGAGTACTTTTCTTAATGGTCTGCGAGGAAGAAGTGAAAATTTCTGAGTCTAGAATTAAAATACTTTGATTTCAGGTGAACAGTCGACTTGTATTTCAACATAGCTAAATATTGCACCAGTACACTTCGTTCAATGCTTCTCCAGTAAGTACGTTTATTTAATTCCTAATGTGCCATTCTTGAATATTGGTGAAATAGTCATCTATGGGTTTTATATCAACAATTTTCATAGATACACATATAGACGTAAACTGGTGAGTGTAAAATATGATGAACAGGGTTTCTGTACTACAGTTTTGTACTTCAAATTCATCAATGTCCTCATTGCCAAAAAAATCTTTGTTAGTACATAATTGCCCCTGAAGGAATGTGATGTTTTTCTTTAGAAAGCCAGGCTTCATGTTGTATCCAGTTCGTTCAGACTGTTGTGACCGGACGAAACTACTTTCGTCTGACCATAACTGTGAGTTCTTTGAGTGCTTTGGGAGAAGACTCGCCAAACTAGAACACATAAAATAGTAATTCACCTTATTACATAAATGAATAAAAGATATATTTAACTCTGACACACTTTTTGCCACAGAAGTACTGGATTATTTACAACTATCATTGACTAGCAAAGCATCACTTGATGTAATAATTAGCTATCTGTTGCCTTGAAGTACAATATTCAATATTTATTATGAACAAGTTCATCAGAAACTTTAAAAACCCGTTGATTCTACACTATGGTGTTGATTCTTTCAGATAAGGTCACAAACTGGAGCAGACCACTTTCATGTTCGGCTCTAGGTTGACCTCTGGTGCGAGGACGCTTCTAGGCAGAGAGGAGGCGCGGACTTCAGGAGCCCTCCCGCGTTGCGTTGAGGATTTCAACGAGATCTTGCTAACATTTGTGATATGCGTTACTGAATTTGGTGTGGCACTGTGATCTCTGGACGATACCACACAGTCCATATGCTTACTATTCGATTGTTATTGTTTTATCCTTCCGTAGTAATCAGTAAAAGGAATCCCTTCTGTAGTCTAGCAAAAAATTTCCCACAGCTTTCCCGACAGAAGACATGTTAGATGTTGTTTCTGGTGCAGGACCACCGGATTCCACCTGCTGATCTCTCTGCTGTTTAGTTTCTTGTGTGACGTGGTGGATCTACATATTATAAACAATTTCGAATAAAATTAGTTCGATTCCTTTCAGAAAAGTCTACATACTCATGAGAAATTGGTTCTCATATTTCATTTTGGCCAGAATTCAATTAATTTAGCTTTCATTCATGCCTTCAGAACTTTTGGATTTGGTAGACTTCACATTAGCTTTTAATTGCTTTGTCTTCAACGAGATGGTTTTATGCAAGACGCAGGTTTAAAGATGAGCAATCACCTATCAAGCATACAGGCAGAAAGTTTTGTGTACAACCCAGACAAGAATTTTTTTAGTGTTGCCCCACAAATGAAAGAGAAGATGTTTCATTAGAAAGGACTCCATTTTGTTGTTTAGAAGGAGGAAAAATAAAATAGTAGAGTTGCATCCGAAAGTATAATTCACGTTAGAGCTGGAAAAGAAAGGATGAAAGTAAGACAGTATAAGATAAGAAATCTGTCACTTTGACATACAAAGGGTGAGTATCGTAAAGAATTGCCATTTTTTTCAGGTAGTGTAGATGTAGCGTATCGGAGTGAAGGAAAAGCTGCGTGCAGATTAAAGTATAAACCGGAACGAGAAAAAAGGACCAATATGAAAATTATGTGCCGTATAAAATCAAATGCTCAGAGTGCAATAAATCTATAATAGGCCAAACTGATGAAACCTTGAGATCCGGTATATAGAACATTATGGGCAAAATAATAGAACGGAGTTTGGGGTGCAATTAAAAACAGCAAACATGAACTTCGCACAATAGGAGAACAGGTTGAAATACTGCAGAGGGTTCAAAAGAGTTTCCATTTGAATGTGCAAGAAGAACTTGAGATTCACACCCATCGACTAAAGCACTGGGAGAAATCGAAAAAAGTAATTTTGCACATAGAAACTGTTATGAAATGTTTTAAAATGTGTTTTAGTCTTTACATGCGCGTTGTTTGGGATGGGGTGGGACGATCACCTTTTAGCACGCTTCTGCTACGACGACCAGCCGCGCTCTGATATCGTCGAGTAACAGAACATGTTTATAAATCTTGGAAATCCACTGCAGTATTTTATGTTTAATACGATGGACTTTCTTGTCCATTTGTTTGTTCTTTTAACAGATATAATAATAATAATTAGAAATAATGTTATGAATAATCTATGATATATTACAAATAATGATCTTCCCATTTACAGCAGTTATCTCTGACAATTACATAGTCTCGTAAGAAATGTTATGCTGATTGTGTGTATACGACTATATAAATCATCCAGAATGAGATTTTCACTCTGCAGCGGAGTGTGAGCTGATATGAAACTTCCTGGCAGATTAAAACTGTGTGCCCGAACCGAGACTCGAACTCGGGACCTTTGCCTTTCGCGGGCAAGTGCTCTTTATAAAAATAATGTTATGATATTATCGAGTTTGGCATATGCTAAAAAGAAGTAAATATAAGACAAGTCACATTGACCTTAAATATAAAACCATATACTCACAAAAAACAACTATATATACTGTAAATAATATATTATAAGAATTACCTTTGTTCTGTAATAAAAATCCTGCCGATGATAGGCGAAAGCCGATAGCTAGTCCGAAAATTAAACTGGCATCAAAAAGCATCTTACGCCAAATTTATAATTATCAGTACGTCATATTTGCCGACTCCGTATGTCTTACGTACGAGGGTTGACTGAAAAATAATGCCTCCACCTTCGTAACTCTTCAACAGTTGCAGCATTGGTATGCGGCAGCTACTGGCTTGTTCCGTAGCCTCTTCTCTACAGCTCCAGTTGGCGGGAAGCCTTAGCATAGAACGGTTGTGTTGCTACAGTGTAAAGTATGGAAACCTGCGCAGACGGCCGGTCAGGACGATTTAAGCAACGTGCAGTCATTGAATTCTTGGTGGCAGAACGTGTCACCTCAAGGGAGATTCATCAGAGAATGAAAGCAGTTTATGGTGACTGTGTTGATGTGAGTACTGAGTGTCGTTGGGCGAGTAAGTTTAAAAATATTGAGGAGGGAACATCTGACCTGCGTGACAAATAGTGTTGGACGTCTTGTGACAGCAACCTCCGAGATTCACAATCCAAATGTTGAGAGACTGATACAGGATGATTGTCGTATCACTCAGATAAGTCTGAAACGATGGCCCACAAAGGTCCGAAAGGAAAAGGGAAATGTTTTCCTGCAACATGAAAATGCCAAACCACACACTTCAAGTGCCACCACAGCAGAACTTCAGAGACTGACTCTCATCACTGTACGGCATCCTCCAAACAGTCCAGATTTAGCACCATCTGACTTCCATCTTGTAATGGCACTTGAATTATGCAACCATTACAGCACCTCACCTGAACCTCTCGATACCAGTAATATTCTACTGTGTTTCTGTAAAGTAGTTGACATATTTCTGAGACAACATTCAGATTTGATTTCATTTGTGATGCATCGGTATGTTTATCTTGCAATGATATTATTCTTATGTGTATTCTTTCTTTTGTCACTATGATCTTTGACGTACTTGTAACTCTTGATTTTTGGGCGCGTAAGCGATTATTAGTTAGTTGTTAAGTAGTTTGAGAGTCGGACGTTGAGAAAGTCAAGTGTTGGACGTCATGTTGGAAAGATGCATATTGTAGGGGCTTATAAAATGTGAGGAAGATGTTTTCAAGTATGTTTTGTATTGTGAAGTGATGTTTTGTGTGTTACGTGATATTGCAATAAAAGCAATAAAAAAGAAGTGTAACTTAAATTCGGAGTACTGATTATTTTTTTTACATCACTATTGTCCAGCAAAAGTGTAAGCTTCAAGAATGGTTTGTGAAGCGCATCTACAAAACTTTTGAATATAGCAGAATAAAACCTAGGCCTCTTTGCATCCGAGCTTGGAATCATAACCACCTAGATTTTCAACGATTGAGCCATGATTTTACGACGAGACCAGCGTGGGAAACACAAAAAGATGAGTGCCTAGTTTTTTCATTATTACGTGAAATGGCTATTAACTGTGCTCTGATGACACCTGCCACATAATAACTTAGTTGTTGCCCGAAAATGCAGTATTTAGCAGCGTGAGCAACACCACAATCGTTATTAAATTCTGACCTTTGTTGTGGTAGGGTTGTTAGAATCTGTTCCCGATAATGAAAGACGAACTGCAGGGACATCATTATGCTTCTGATGAAGACGTTGAGAGAACTGTGAAACTGTGGTTGCAGAAACAGTGTGTCGACTTCTCCAGTGATGGCTTCAGAAAACTTGTTCATCTTTGGCAGAAATATATCCAGTTGGCTGGTTATTATGTGGAAAAGTGAATATTGGTAATTAAAGATCACATTCTAAGGATTATTTCTGCGTTTGATTTATTAAAATATTCCCATCCAAGCCCAATTAACGAAGGTGGAGGCATTACTTTTCATTCAGCCCTTGTACAAATTATTTCAAGACTGTGTTTTTTAAATCCGCACCAATTAACGCTACATGCTTTTTACAAAAATCAAATTTCTCTTAAGTTTTTAATATAAAGCGACAGCACGTGAGTGGGGCATTAGTATACAGGATGTTTGGAAATTCTCGTTACAGACATCTAGGACTTGTAGAGGGGAGTGAGTATATAGTATTTTGAACAGCAACCCATGTCCGGAAGTGTACCGTACAGTGCTACAGCCGTTTGAACACTTTTTTGTAGGTAGGTGTGTAACATGGTGGTTACGGTGAGAATGGTTATGTCGGACTGGCTGATGTCGTTTGAGGTCTATCCTACCCCTCTGACCTGGTTCGAGCCTCATTCACGTGTCTGTGATAGTTAAGGCAACTTGGCTGAATACACGTTTGTACAATGCATCGATGTGTTCCTTTTGAATGGCGAAGCTCACCGTAATGGAGGAGCTGCTCGTCGCCTTTGTCGAGATCGTTCTCCATAACGTCCGACTCTATCGCATACCTTTTTCGCCACAATTACGTAACGGCTTCGAGAAAGGGTACCTTTACCGCCAGCACGCAGGACTGTGGTGATCCAAGGAGACGCAACACACCCGAATAGCAAGAGGCCGTACTGCGTCACGTTGAGAAAAACCCGTCAACGAACACACGTAAAATTTTTTTGCTATTTATGAGTATAACTGTGAAACAAGTGATGTACTGGGTTACGCCTAATCAGTCATTTGTGAAAGTGGTTGCCCTATCAACATGTTCTCAAGTGGCTATAGCACAGAAACGGTACATTTCTGGACATGAGTTCCAGTTCAAAATACTGTATTATCTACACAATCCCCTCCACAAGTTCTAGAAGTGTGTAACGGGAATTTCCAAACATCATGTATATCAGTGATACTGACATTTCCGTTAAGACTGTTTACTCTGAAATTACGAGCAATGGTATGAATTACAAGTTTGCACTGTAACTGGATAAAAAATTCTTTCTGTGTAATATAGTAAACACATCTGTGGAACTCTACTATCATTTACTTTCATATTATTTAAAAGATACGAAGGTGGGCGATACTGCCAGAATTCGGTCCGTTTGAGATAAAAGAAAATAAATAGAATAAAATCAGCGATCGACATACGAGAAATAAGTGTATAACTCCCTGTGACATGTATGCCCAGCTTTGACAGTTCATCTAGGTCAAATGTTTCGCACTGTTATTTACTCGCGTAAAATGTACACTGATGAGAAAAACATTATGACCACCTGCTTGCTTTCCTGCCACAGTTGCTGAGCGGTTCTAGGCGCTTCAGTCTGGAACCGCGCGACCGCTACGGTCGTAGGTTCGAATCTTGCCTCGGGCATGGATGAGTGTGATGTCCTTAGGTTAGTTAGGTTTAAGTAGTTCTAAGTTCTAGGGGACTGATGACCTCAGATGTTAGGTCCCATCGTGCTCAGAGCCATTTTTGAACCACCTCCTTAATAGCTTGTTTTTCCGTTAAAAATGGTTCAAATGTCTCTGAGCACTATGGGACTTAACATCTATGGTCATCAGTCCGCTAGAACTTAAAACTACTTAAACCTAACTAACCTAAGGACATCACACAACACCCAGGCAGAGAAAATCCCTGACCCCGCCGGGAATCTTGTTTGTTCGTCTTTGGAACGAAATACATGACTGATTCTGTGTGTCAGGGATCCGACAGTTTGTTGGTAGTTTTGTGTACGTATATGGCATTAGATGCCTACGCATGACGTCCGATAGCATCCCAGCTGAGTTCCATAGGATTTACATCTGGCGAATTTGGTCACCGAGACATCAACGTGAGTTCACTCTAGTGTTCCTCAAACCACTGTAGCACAGTTCTGGCTCCGAGACACGGACAATTATACTGCTGAAACTTGACATCGCCGTCGCGGAAGACATCAAGCATGAATCGGTGCAGGTGCTTCGCAGCTGTTAAAGTGTCTTCAGTTACTACCACAGGTACAATGCAAGTGCAAGAGAATGTCTCCCATAGTATAATACTGATCCCACGTGCCTGCGTGTGTGGAGCGCTGCACGTTTCGAGCCGCCGTTCACCTAGATGGTAGCGTATGCGGAGATGGCCATCGATCTAGTGTAGCGAAAATGTGATTCATCCGAAGAGCCGACACGTTTCCACTAACCGACGCTCGAATTCCGATGGTCCCGTGCTCATTGCAGTCGTAATTGACGATGTCATTGGGTAAACTTGTGAACACACAGGTGTGGTCTGCTGCGGAGCTCCATGTTCAACAATACATGATGGACGGTGTACTCTGAAACAGTTGTGCGTGCGCCAGCATTGTACTCTTTCGGCAGAGATGGCACAGATCACCATATATTCTACTTTACAGAACAGAGAAGCCTCCGAACCTGACATCCTGTGAAAAGTCGTGTGCGTCCAACCATTTAGCGCGTAGTGGTAATGTCACTGTTCTTCTACCTCTATCCGTAGATGCTCAAGACAGTAGCACATGAACATTCGACGAGATTCGCCGTTTTCGAGATACTCTTTTACAGGCTTGCGTAATAATTATCTGTCCTCTACGAAATTGGTTTATCAATGGATTTACCCATTTACAGCATATATATTCGCTAGGGTAAAACCCCGTTCGTGTCTGCTCCGGTTACATAGTTTTGTTACCGCGTCACGTGCTCGTAACGCCACCAGATGGCATCCAACGCCGCGGTGGGCAGTGCTCGTAATGTTTTAGCTCGTCAGTGTAATGTACTGCCTTGGCGTTAGTTGTTCCATAGATCCTTCACATCGGAACCGTCAGTATAATGCTGTGCACTTTATTGACGTTTTCATCTCTGGTCTTAGTTTTCGGACATCTTCAAGAGAATAATTACATTCGGATTCATCCACCCATTTTCATAACTATTTGAAATGAACGAAGCGCCTGTTTATAAATATTGACCAACTTCAGATGAACTTCCCTTAGTGATAAACCTTCTAAAAGAGAGCATTTTGTGACGGTATGGTGATACAGCCTATCAGTTTTAACAACAACACACACACACACACACACTACCTCAGAAATCGTGTAAACTAACACTACCGTTGATACAGTTAACACTAATGCTACAACACACCGTCTATCAATATGCGAAAAGATATAACGATGCACAAGACATCTCCGAGCTAGGCCAAAAACTTTACATCTCGTCCTAGTTGTGTGGGTGGTAATATACAGTGCGTTATCACTCCGTACAAAGTGCGAGACGAAGAAAAAGTTAGAGGATATGACTCTTCTGTTTGTCACTGTTGTGCGGAATTGTTCTACTCCAGCTATTCCCTAACGATTGATCGAAATGAAAATACCGCTATAGATGCTTCATGTTTATGGCTTTTGTCTGGAGAAAGAGGCATTCTTATGTATACACTGGCAGGCCAAAATATTATGACCCCCTGCTTAATAGTGTGATGGACCCGAGATTCTGGCTGACATGAAGTCTCAAAGTACTTTGTAGTTTTCCAGTGGTATGTAGCACCAGATGTCTGCACGCAATCCCCGCGAATTATGGGCCTATGGTTTGTGGAGTGGGCGTGTAGGCGATACCCCATAGCGTCCGAGATGTGTTCCACTGGATTCAGATTTGAAGGTTATGAGGCCAAGACGTTAATGCGAGTTCACAATGTTGCGTCTCAAACCACTATAACACGATTCTGGCCTCGTGATACAGACAGTTATCCTCTTGGAAAATGTCACCACTGTCCAGGTAGACATAATGCATGAAAGGATGCAAGGAGTCCGCAATAATTTTCACTTAGTATATATCTGTCATTTACACCTACATCTATGTGACTACCCTGTAATTCACATTTAAGATTTTTTTCTTTTTTAATACGACAGACAATGGTGCACGAGGCCTGTGATCTTGTTGAAATATATGAACACTATAACCAATACTGGTAGGTCGCTACTAACAGTAATATATTAATAAAGAAGTTCAACTAACATCTTATGAATGTTATTAATTTATCAATAAAGAAGTTCAACAAACGCCTGTTGACTGTTATTAGCAATATACTCGTAAAACTTTCTATTTGATCGTTGGAATTTAAGCTGCTATTCTTCAAGTTTTCCCATCGAACTGAATGTTCTATGAGGTTTAGGGATTGCAGCCATCATGTTGATTTCTTGTCCCAATATTTCGGCCATCTTCAGGTGTTCGTCACTGGAGACTGCCAGTTTTTTTTCTTTATTGTTACTTCGTATTCTTGCCCCATGTAGGCAGGAGTGGGATGGCAGCGGCACAATTCGCGTCTCTTTGGCCAACAGCCTACATAAAACAACACGGTTTGCAACAGCAGATGTGCTGCTCCCATAGTGATTGTGGAAAAACAGAGCGGTTCTCTCAGGGTCTGCGGTGATTTTAGTACTAAACTTAATTACCAAGCAGTGATAGACTCACACCCCATACCCAATTGGATTACAACCCAAACTTGGTGATGGTGAGCTGTTTGCCGGGACTGATAAACTGGAGGCCTACCCACAGCTTCCACTGACAGCAGCTTCTCGGGAAGTGCTTGTGATCAATACGCCTTTTGGGTTGTTTCAATACAATCGGCTTCCATTTTGTCATCTCTAGCGAGTCCGCCATTTTTCAACGACATCTTGAATAGTTAATCCATGTTTTCCCTGCTACAGCTAATTACCTGGATGATATCCTGGTCGCTGGAAAATTAATTGAGAACCTTGCATGCAACTTGGATGCTCTTTTTCCTATTTTGATAAGGTTTAGTTGCAGTGTAACAAGGAAAAATGTACCTTTTTCGTTCAGCAGGTGGAATACTTAGGACATATGCTTAGTCTTTCCGGAAATCGCCCTACCCCTCAATATGTAGAGGCTATTCAAAGACTGCTGGTGCCCAAAGATAAATAGCAAAATCAGTGCTTGGGCAGCCCAATTATTACAGCAGGCGATTTATTGCACACGCCGCAGCACTAGCCGAACCTTTCACCAGCTGCTCCACAAAAATGTTCCGTGGACAGCATTTCGCGCCCTACTACTGGACGCACTCCTGCAGCCCACCTGCCTGATCACATATGACCCAGCCAAGCCTCTCATTTTGGCAAGTGATGCATCAGATTGTGGTATGGGGGCAGCCTCCTCACATCTGGTGGATAGCACAGAACGGCCAGCTGCTTTTGTTTCGAAGGCCATGAATGCTGCACAGCGTAACTACATTAAGATGGAGAAGGAGGCTCTAGCAATCATCTACACCTTTAGTACTCATGTGGATGATCTCATCCTTTTGGTTACTGAAGGTCAATTGTCACTTTTTGCATCATACAAATATCTTGTATAAATAATTTTGCATTTGGTTACGACCTTTTGACGACTTTGCTAAACAGTAAATGGCAGCTTCATCGGCAAAGAAGCTGAGATGGCTGTTCAGATTGTGTCCGATATCATAAATTTGGAACAGTGTAGGGCCTTTAACACGTCCTTGCGGAACGCCAGATATTACTCGATGACAGTCCGTCTGTTACTAGGAACTTTAACCATCCTGACAGGAAATCGCGAATCAAGTCGCAAACTGAGACGATGGTCCATTAGCACGCAATTTGATTGAAAAACGCTTGTGAGGAACGATGTCAAAACCCTTCTGTAAATCTACAAATATGCAATGTACTTGGGATCCCCTGTCAATAGCACCTATTAATTCATTGAATAGAGACAGCTGTGTTTCGCAAGAACGGTATTTTCTAAGTCCGTGTTTGCTGTCAATAGATCGGTTTCTTTAAGAAAGTTCGTAATTTTCGATCATATTATATGTTCCAAAATTCCGCTGCAAATCGATGTCAGTGGTAGTGTCTATAATTTGGTGGATTACTTCTATTTCCTTTTATGTGTATTTGTGTCCTGTGCAAATTCCCAGCCTTATGTACAAATCTTCCTGGAGCGACTGGTTGTATCTGATTCCTAAAATGGAGCTATTTTATCAGCATACTCCGAGAGAAACCTACCTAATATACAATCTGCTTCGGAAGGCTTATCTGTATTACATTACTTAGGTTATTTCGATACAACGAAGCTAAACATTTCTGTATTACTCATGATGGCAGCTGTTCATGATCCGAATTCGGAAATGTTTATTGCATCTTATCTCTTGGAGGAATTTCCGACAACTACCTTCAGCAACCCAGCATCATTTGCGCTGTCATCGGTAACATTACTATTACTATCCCTTAGCTAAGGTATTGATTTCGTCTTGTAACAGGTGTACTTCAAAAACGTTTAGAACCTCTTTGAATTTGATGCCAGATTTCGAGACAGGGTCTCGTTGTGGAAACTTTTAAAAGCATTTCGCATTGAATTTCGGGCTTTTGTAAAACCTTAGAGACTTTATGTTCTATTAACTCTGGCATGTTTGTGTCCTTTCCCGTTTTGTCTACCATACAGGATCTGTTCCATCTCTTAATTATTTACTTGGTATGAAACTCTCAGTTGTCATCATATCTACTTCTCTGACTTTAAGCTTAGACTGTTAGTTTGTAGGAAATGGAGAGTGTCTCTTAGTAAGGTGCCAAGCGAAGTTTTACTGGCTTTTCTTAAAGAGATATATTTTGCTTTTATTCTTGGCGGAATCTGATATTACGATATTCAGGCTCACTACAACGACGTTGTGGTCACTAATCCCTGTATCCAACATTACGCCCTCTATTTTCCCAGGATTGTTTCTCGCTGAGACATCTAATATTTTATGACAACTATTTACTTTTCACGTAGGCACTGGAAATAATTGCTCAAAAGTATGACAAATAGGATAATAAATACACTGTGATGGTTGTGAAATCTCATAGCAGGCTCCGATTCTGGATTTGACTATTCTGAACTGAAGTGTTGTGCACATCACCAATAATTTCCCTGGGTCGACCACACGGCATTTCTCTCATTATTTTATTTTGTCATCAACAACTAAAATTTGTTTTATATTCTTGTTTGAGATTCTTGAATTGTGCTTGGGTTGCTCTAATAAACTCCCACTTATATCATTTCTCCTAGCGTGTCTGTTTCAAACAAAATCTTATCACTACAGCACTGTTGGCAAAAAGGGTGCTGTAATTTCTATGTGAGCATGAATTTTAAGCAGTGACACCTACGTATTTAGCAATAATAATTTGTCACAAACACTGCATGAAGGTCAGAGGCAGCAAACTCGGCAACAGCAACTACAGTTACAAAAGTTGTACGGGATGCATCAACAGCAGACGGAACTACCCAGTGAAATGGCAACGCGGTCACGCATTGTTTCCACACAACTGCCAGCAGCAAGCACGGTCGCGCTCACCGAATTTCTTCCATTTCAAGAGCCAAGCAAATACCATGACTCACACGAACATCGAATACTGCTACATTTGTCGGCTTACTAGTCCTGTAATTGAGATGAACAAGAATCATTGTCTTCGATAGTCTCCGGCATATGAGTCATATGAGTTGGCAAGAAAGTTACCTCCGCTAAACAGCACAACGCATTTCAATGTTTATCATAAAATGAGTCAAGTTATTTCCTGTAGACTATTATTCCATTTCATTCCACCGATTTTTTAGATCTTCTCTAGAAGCTTTCGTTTCTTGAAATAAGAGGACAACGATTTACATCTCTGTGACTAAATTCTCCATTTATACGACGTTTAGCTGAAGCACATATTACGTCCCGCATCTTCATGCGAATTCGTTCATGGAAATTGGAGCATCCTGCAGGGCGTGAACTACCCCTGAAAAAGATATAGGAGGCCGATGATTTCAGCGAAGTAAAGATTTACTTCAGAATTTCACCTAATTTTGTACGATTTGCAATATTTTTCAGGTGCTAGTTCACGTATGCGTGAAGGTAATACAAATACGACTCGACGAGTGGCACGTGGTTCTGCATTATGTGTTTCGTTTCTACAGGTTTTTGTATTGTTGTTGATCGTCAAAAATAGTGCTCACAACTCAAAAAACACTGTTTATCGCATTGTGCTATGCTATTCATAGCTCGACAACACCCTTCCGCAGGTTCTTTTGACCTACTGTCACAGTAGTCGACAGCTTTTTTTTGTGCTTACTAAGATTCATCTAGCTGGCTTTTTTAATTGGCTTTATTGACTCTCGGACGTCAGATTCTTGCAAAAATACGAGAAGTTGTGGTGTACAGTCTTGGTATACGCAAAAGAATGTGTACTTTATTGAAAAGAATGTAGAATGTTAGAAAACAAAAGAAAATTATGACTTTAGTCACATGCGCAGTTTACTGATACTGGCATGCACCATACATTGTTAGCATTGGTGTAGTGATTGTAGTCGCTTACTGCCGACGTGAGGGACGACGGTTCGCATTTCTTCGATCGAATTGGTGATTTGGAAAGGGGGTCCTGTCCCAGAAAGCTAATTTTTCAGGAGGCTCAAAAAACTGCTTTACTACACACCGCGTTTCAGCATGGTATCATGGTATTACCACGTAGCAACTGGTCCCCGGGTGAAACACCATATACCATGACAATATGCTTTAGTAATCGTCTGTGATCAATGCAAAATGGAAATGAGCGTTTGGCGTAATTGGCCAGGAGGCCCCTTGCAGGTCTTATTACATTCGACGCCACATTGGGCGATCTGCGCGCCGGATGGGGACAACACTTAATCCCTGAACGGAGAAAATCCCCGACACAGCCGGAAATCGAACCCGGCAATCCGTCTCGCTGACGACTCAGCTATCGGGGCGGACAACTGTGATGAATAATCGAGTGTGAATGCACTGGAGATAACCCATTTTCGAACCTGATGAAGAGGTAACTATCTTTCTGTTTGTAATGGAAGAACTGTTATGCAATTTTAGCAGAAGAAAAGTAAATAGTTACAAAGTGTAGCATCATAATTTAATAGTGGTCGACTACAAATGACAAATGAATCATACAACAATGCATAGGTGTACGTTTGACATTAAGCAAACTGTACTACTCAGTGTGCATCGGTGTACAGGTTACGTAAGCCTATACTTCATGGCAAGGTCATATCACATTGGATGGGAAAAATCGATTTTTAATTGTCCTAAGGATGAAAACCACATAAAAAACATCACTCAGATCGGTTTTTAACTGTCCTGAGGCCAAAACCGGCATAAAAAGCATCAATCGCATAGGTTTTTAATTGTCCAGACACCAAAAACCGCATAAAAAGCATCAATCAAAATCAAATCGGATTATTAATTTCCGTGTGACTGGGGCAAAGCTGTTCAATATGCTGTTCATCGTTTTCTGCAACAAGTTGAAATCGAGAAACAGCATGTTCCACAACTGATCGAAGTGTTTCCAGGGTCACGTTCAGAATGTGTTGAGCAATGCGTGCCTTCAATGCAACTAAGTTTCCAATCGGAATCTTTCAGGTAGCTCCACAGCCACAAGTCACACGGATTAAGATCACGTGATCGGAACGGTCAGGCTATAGGGAAATGGCAGCTCATAACTAGCATTTCTGAAATGGCGCTAGAGCAGCTGCTTAACTGGATTTGCAATGTGCGGAGGTGCACCATCTTGCATAAAGATGATCCCATCCACACATTCACGCTGTTGGAGAGCTGGAATGACACTCATAACGCTTACCAGTGATGGTACAGGTAACAGGACCGGAAGCACTTATCTCTTCGAAAAAATGTGGCTCTATGACAAATGACGCCGTAAACCCACTAACGTAAAATCAATTCGTTTCCTCCCCCTACCAGGCTGCACACGAAAAAATCCGTCTTTTCGAATTTACGAATCATTTTCTCCAGACCCACAGCAGTCATCGGACCAAGGCCGGTTTTCAAACCATTCAGTGTCCGGAACTTCTGCAGAGCGACGTGTGTACAGTCATCACTCTTATACTACAGTTTTACAAGCAGAACGCTATCCTGCATTGAGACAGTCATGGTGAACGACGCAGACGCGAAAGTAGGAAAAGCCGTGTACCCGGCGTGTTTATACCATCTACAGTGGGTCGTGCGCATGACAGCTGTCTTCATTTAGGTAATCTGAAACATACAGCGGCATCTATAGATCAATTTTCACACTATTTTTTTTCTTCTGCTATACGTTTTGCCCCTTCTCCAATAATATTCCGTTGCAATTTGACGTCATTATGACCAGTGCTGTTATTTCTACAGCGTTTTGAAAGTTTAATTATAATCACCCTGTACATTATAGCAATAAAAGAGTGTGTTATGAGCGTGCCGGTTTATTCATAATTTACCCAAAATACAACCATAAGCAAAATACAGCAAAGTAGACAATGGTGGGTACGCTTGATCTTTATCTTGTCCATTCTTTACTGACCACTGGCAGGTACTGTTATGAAATGGTTTCTGCTTGTCAGGTATGTATTTTAGAATTTTCTTTACATCGTCTACTTTCTTCTTTTTTACTGGTCCGCTATGCGCTTGTTTACATGGACATGGCCCCTCCTCTAACTGAATACCCGTGTAACGAGCACTTCAGTTAGCGGGAAATGAGTCCTGTCATAACAAGATATAAAGATTAGTTATCTCGAACAAACGTAATTTGAAAAAGAAGTGGACATGGTCTCTTTTCCAACCCATCGATTCAGTTATTTTGTCGTGCAGGATCTCTAATTTGTGGGAGGTTTCACACTAACTTATTAGTGTAACATAGCAATTTACTAAAATATTGTAAGTACACAGGACAGAAAAGTAGTCAGCCTCGGGAGATATCTCTCTAATGGCTAGAAACACAGCCTCTAGCGGCGGATAGGACACTTCACAAGTTTCTTCTGGTAAATGCAACTGGAGCAACTCGTTAATGATTACAATCTGTACATCTACCAAATTGCTGCGATGCTGATTACTAACTTTCACGCGTTGTACCAAATAGTCCACAACATTTTCTATGGGATTAGGATCGAGCGATTTAGAGGACCAGTCGAGTTTCAATAGCATGCCTGACTGTTGGTCCTAACAGGAACCTTGCTTTAGACCCTACGAACTTGGTACAGATTAGACTTCCTAATTAATAGAAACCAGTACGTTGTCCTCGATGGTGAGTGTTCATCGGTGGTGAGGGTATCATCTGGAGTGCCCCAGGGAAGTGTGGTAGGTCCGCTGTCGTTTTCTATCTACATAAATGATGTTTTGGACAGGGTGGATAGCAATGTGCGGCTGTTTGCTGATGATGCTGTGGTGTACGGGAAGGTGTCGTCGTTGAGTGACTGTAGGAGGATACAAGATGACTTGGACAGGATTTGTGATTGGTGTAAAGAATGGCAGTTAACTCTAAATGTAGATAAATGTAAATTAATGCAGATGAATAGGAAAAAAGAATCCTGTAATGTTTGAATATTCCATTAGTACTGTAGCGCTTGACACAGTCACGTAGATTAAATATTTGGGAGTAACATTGAAGAGCGATATGAAGTGGGACAAGCATGTAATGGCAGTTGTGGGGAAGGCGGATAGTCGTCTTCGGTTCATTGGTAGAATTTTGCGCAGATGTGGTTCATCTGAAAAGGAGACCACTTATAAAACACTAATACGATCTATTCTTGAGTACTGCTCGAGCGTTTGGGATCCCTATCAGGATGGATTGAGGGAGGACATAGAAGCAATTCAGAGTCGGGCTGTTAGATTTGTTACTGGTAGGTATGATCATCACGCGAGTGTTACGGAAATGCTTCAAGAACTCGGGCGGGAGTCTCTAGAGGAAAGGAGGCGTTCTTTTCGTGAATCGCTAATGAGGAATTTTAGAGAACCAGCATTTGAGGCTGACTGGAGTACATTTTTACTGCCGCCAACTTAACATTTCGCGGAAAGACTACAAAGATAAGATAAGAGAGATTAGGGCTCGTACAGAGGCATACAGGCAGTCATTTTTCCCTCGATCTGTTTGGGAGTGGAACAGGGAGAGAAGATGCTAGTTGTGGTACGAGGTACCCTCCGCCACGCACCGTATGGTGGTTTGCGGACTATGTATGTAGATGTAGATGTAGATGACAGTCTGTGAAACACAGTATCAACACTTTGTGGATCATAACCCCCGCCCCCCTGGCCCAGCCCATCTGCCAATACCCATACACAGTGTTTCAGGAGAGGGTGATGGGTACTTCAGAAGGTAGGGGAGAAGACGCCAGAAGATCTTTGGTTCTCTCCTATGGTCCTCATAAAGAATAAGTTGGGCACGTGTGAGTATGACTCGCGCTTTGACGGTTCCGTACAAACCTAAGATAGTTGGTCTATAAGTTTTGATGAGTGAGTTCGCAAGTATCAGAATATGTAACATAAATTGCCGTATGTTTTGATTGCAGTGACTTAGAACTTTAAAATTTTCGTAGAACCAAGAGACCGTATACGTTGGTATTTGGCACAAATTTCAACTTGGTATCTCTTACAGTTCCTAAGAAAAGGGTCTTGACAGAGGGACCGGCAGACAGACTGACAAAATGTACCAAAATATTTTTATTTGATATAATGACAAATTAACAATTTTCGGATTTTTTGCTTTACTTCTACTATGAAACCTTGCTTCTCGCCAAATTTCATGATTGTAGGTCAACAGGAAGTTCGCTATAGGTTTTGACGAGTGAGTTTGCGAGTATAAAAATATGTGAATAAATGTCGATATCATTTCACTACTTTGACTTAGGAGCTTATAGCAGCAGAGGACTTTAGACCTTAGTATTTGACATAAATTTTAACTGGATACTTCTACCTGTTCCTGAGAAAAGCAAGTATTAAAAGACGGACAGGGGATGGCCATCAAAGTGATCCCAGAAGGGTTCCGGTTTTACCGAATAAGGTATGGAACCCAAAAAGAAAAGGGAGTGACAGCTTAAAGAGGAACTTGGAGTGATAGGCGCGCATTTTGGTCGAGGTGGCGTTCGCGGGAATTTACGATCGGAAGTTTCTGGAAGAATAAATTTAAATATCTTCAACATTTCGCTGCCCTGTCAGCAACTGTGTAAATATTAATTTTAATTTTAATAATTAACAGCCTCAGTTGCATCGGTTTCCTAGAATTTACCTAGGTTTCAGTCGGGATAACCCAACCTTCCATAGTAGACATCGTCAAGCTAAAACTACAAATCTATAAATTACCGTCAGACTATAAAACTTATCTGGAACTGCCTCGGCCCCACTTCGCGACAGCGATGCGGCAGCTACGAGTGCTGTTCCTGAAATCTAGGTAAATTCTAAGCAAACGGTGCAACTGAGGCTGTTAATTATTAAAATTAAAAAAAAGAATAAATTTATTTAGAGCCAGATTTGGACAGCAACGAAGGGAGTGAAGTGAGGAAATAGGATGATCTAGAGAAGCCATTCACGTAAAGCGGTTCGTCGAAGATCAGTCTTATAGCAGTGAAGAATTGACCAAAGACTCATAATGGTCTTATTGTTGATTGTTTTTTAAAGTTTCAGTAGATTCATAACAGGCCAAACAATTACAGCTTCACGCTAGGAAATTTTGCATTAGTCAAACTAATATTCAGTGGCTCTGCATGAGTTCATACACAGTAAGTTGTAACTAACTGAATAGTTAAGTTTCTTGCATTTTTATAATTTTTTATATGTGTGTTCAAGTGTTTGGTATGGGTGGTTGACTGTGTGAGAACTTACGTTTAGTTTTATTTACAAGTGAAGACGCTAGACGCGGCAGCAAATAAGTACGGCGTAGGCATTTTGTTCATTTCCGATTCATTCTGACAAGACAGTAGCGAGTACGCGGACAATGATTCGAATTCTAGTTAACGAATCTCAATAAAATACTTAAGAACAGAGACAGCTTTCATCTGTTCTTGAATTAGTCAGTCAAGCACTCGTAAAAGCCGTTTTAAGACTGACTGGTCAGCCTGTTCTATCCTCAGAGAACACCATAAAAGCCGGAGATCAAGGAAGCCAGATTCAGCCTGAAAATAGCTTAAACCAGAACCAAAAATCCTGACATCCAAATTGATACATATTATAGACGTATATGCACGTATGTTCGTTCGTTCCACATATCCTCCTAGGCCACTGGATCTATTTAAACCAAACTTGGTACATGTATCACTTACTGTATGGAAAGAACCATTGTGTGGGGTAAGAGCTACCTACCTCTCAAAGGGATGGGGTTGGCAGTGAAAAAGAAGTGTAAATACCCAGATTTCATTCATCCAGTATTTGAGAATGAGAGCCCTTAGTGATTTGTAACAAGCTTTACACATAATTTAAAACCATTACGAGATGTTTTCTCGCTTACACCTCCCAAAAAATGAAGAAAAAAACAAAAGTTTATCGCTTGCTATTTTATCGTTGTTCACACAGTAAAACAGTCACATCAGGAATGACCTTTTAATTTATTATTTCTTTTCTAGTAACTACATTCGCAACCCAATTTGCAGACATTATTCACATATACCACTTAACGTATCTGCAAAAACGTATCATTGTACAACAAATACTTCATGACATTCCACGTCGTAAACACGGAGATGCTTCAAAACCTGTCGCATCAAGCATAACGTATTAATTTATTCCTCTTAATTAACAGTCCTATTCGCAACAAATTTTGCAGACAGTGTCCACATATACCACTGGATGTACCTGCAAAGTGATAATGTTCTACGACACATTGTTTAGAAGTGATGTCATAAATATTCGCCATTGGAACATGTGAAGTACAGGTGTAAATATGAGTGAAACATGTTAAATATAAGTGTTATATATGTGACATGTCTGTTTGTGAGAAAAGCCACTGGTAAAATCTTCCTCGTAAACCCCTGGACCGATTTCAACCAAACACTGAAAAAATATTACTTACTATCTGGAAAGAAATCTATGTCGGTAAGAACCAGCAATCACCTATCGGGGTGGGAGCGATAACGTGGATAGAGTAGGGGAGAGAAAGAGATGGACACACAGAGAGAGGGCAGGAGAAGATGGCCACAGGTATGGTTGAGTATGAGAAGGACAGAGAGAAGGGCAGGGGTAAATTGACAGAGAAGGCAAAGAGAAAGGAAAGAGGAGGAGAGAGAGAGGGAAGAGGAGATGGGCTAAGAGAGGGTGGAGAAACAGGTTGACAGAGACAGAGGGAGGAGGAGATTGATACAGAGAGGGGAAGACGATATGGAAGAAGGAGGAAGAAGAAACAAATAGACAGAGAGGGAGGTGCAGATGGATGGAGAGAGGTGAGAATAGCAGATGGAAAGAAAGAGGTGCAGGAGGTGATGGACAGAGAGTGACACACAGTGGAGGTGGATAGGGAGTGGGGGGAGGAGGAGGTGGGCAGTGAGTGGGAGTGTAGGAGGTCAGCAGAGAGAGAGGGGAGGAGGATAAGAACAGAGAGAGAGGTGATGGACAGAAGGTAGGAAACTAGGAGATGGATGGTGAGAGTTGGAAGGAGATGATGCAAAGAGAGAGAGGAAGGAGGAGATTGACAGAGACAGGGAACGAGGAGATGAACAGAGGGAGGGGGAGCAAGAGATATATATGCATACAGAGAAGTGGGAGGATGGGATAGAGGGGGCAGAAGGAGTGAGACATAGAGAGGGCAGGAGGAGATAGAGAGAGGAGACAGAGAGACATAGGTGCATCAGGAGATGGGCAGAGAGAGTAAGTGATGGTGGACATGGTAAGAGTGTGGGGGTGGGGTGGGGTGGCCGAGGTCGAGAGAGAAATGGGGGAGGATGGACAGAGTGAAGGGGATAGAGGAGATGTCCTAATAGAAATAGAATAATGATTCAAAGGAATTACCGACATTGGCTGCGAGCACGCATTGATTCAAATCAATGGAAAAAGTAGAAATTTTGTGCTAGACTGAGATTCAAACTGGGGTCTCTGGCTTACTAGGCAGCTGCTTAATCCAGTAAGGCATCTGGACACAATGATCATTGTAGCTGCACAGACTACCCTAGCACGCCTCCCGTACATCCCAAATTCTCAACTTATCCACAAGCTACTAATGCGGTGTCTCTTGCCCATTATCCACATTATTCGCTCCATTTCGCCAATTCCTGTAAGAGTTCGAGCCTGGTGTCCATCTTCTGTATGTCGATGTGTGTGGTCTATTCTTTTGGACATGTCCAGGCTCGAACATTTACAGGAATCGGTGAAACGTCGCGAGTAATGAGGATAATGGGCAACTGGCATTACTTTAATAGTGTGTGGATAAGATGAGAATTTGGGTCTGATGGGAGGGGTGCTAGGGTAGTCTGTGCAGCTGCAATGGCCACTGTGTTCAGATGGCTTAGTGCTCAGAGCTACTGCGTAGTAAGCAGGAGAACCGGGTTCGAATCCGAGTCTGACAAAAATTTTCAGATTGCCCCATTGATTTCAAGGAATGCTTCCTCACAGCAAATGCTTGTAATTCCTTTGTGTCTTAATTCAAAGTGGCTGCTGGATAAAACTGGTGTCTGTTCTTTCAGACATGTCCAAAAGAAAAGAAAGTGCATATATCATGTACTCAGCAATAAAGATATAATTAAGGAGGTGGGACCTGGGTAAACTGAAAGAACCAGAGGTTGTATAGAGATTCAGAGAGAGGATTAGGGAACGATTGACAAATACAAAGGAAAGAAATAAAGTAGAAGAAGAATGGGTAGCTTTAAGAGATGAAATAGAGAAGGTAGCAGAGGATCAAGTAGGTAAAAAGACTGGGGCTAGTAGAAAGCCTTGGGTAACATAAGAGATCTTGGATTTAATTGATGAAAGGAGACAATATAAAAATGCAGTAAATAAAGCACGAGAAGAGGAATACAAACGTTTCAAAAATGATATCGACAGGAAGAGTAAAATGGCTAAGCAAGGATGGCTACAGGACAAATGTAAGGATGTAGAGGCATGTATCACTACAGGTAAGATAGATACTACCTACAGGAAAATTAAAGAGATCTTTGGAGAAAAGAGGACCACTTGTATGAATAAAAGAGCTCAGATGGAAAACCAGTCATAAGCAAAGAAGGGAAAGCAGAAAGGTGGAAGGAGTATATAGAGGGTCTATAAAAGGGAGATGCACTTGAGGGCAATATTATGGAAATGGAAGAAGATTAATGGGAGATACGATACTGCATGAAGAATTTGACAGAACACTGAGAGACCTAAGTCAAAAAGAGGCCCCGGGAATAGAGAACATTCCATTCGAACAACTGACAGTCATTGGAGAGCCAGCCATTACAAAACTCTACCATTTGGTGAACAAGACGTATGAGAGAGACGAAATACTCCCAACCTCCGCGAAGAATATAATAATTCCAATCCCAAAGAAAGCAGGTGTTGACAGGTGTGAAAATTACCGAACTATGAGTTTAATAAGTCACGGCTGCAAAATACTAACACGAATTCTTTATAGTCGAATGGAAAAACTGATAGAAGCCGACCTCGAGGAAGATCAGTTTGGATTCCATAGAAATGTTGGAACACGCGTGACAGTACTGACCCTACGACTTACCTTAGAACATAGATTAAGGTAAGGGAAACCTACGCATTTGTAGACTTAGAGAAAGCTTTTGACAATGTTGATTGGAATACTCTTTTTCAAATTCTGAAGGTGGCAGGGATACAATACAGGGAGCGAATGAAAGGTAAGCAGTGGTTGAGAAGGGAGTAAGGCAGGCTTGTAGCCTATCTCCGATGTTATTCGATCTGTATACTGAGGAAGCAGTAAAAGGAAGAGAAGAAAAATTTGGAGGAGGAATTAAAATCAATGGAGAAGAAATAAAACTTCGAGGTTTGCCGATGACTTTGTAATTCTGTCAGAGACAGCAAAGGACCTGGAAGAGTAGTTGAACGGAATGAACAGTGTCTTGAAAGGAGGATGTAAGATGTACATCAACAAAATCAAAACGAGGATAATAGAATGAAGTCGAATTAAATCAGGCGATGCTGAGGGAAATGGATTTGGAAATGAGAAACTGAAAGTAGTAAATGAGTTTTGCTATTTGGGGAGCAAAATAATTTATGATGGTCAAAGTAGAGAGGATATAAAATTTAGACTGGAAATGGAAAGGAATGCATTTCTGAAAAAGAGGAATTTGTTAACATCGAGTATAGATATAAGCGTGAGGAAGTCTTCTCTGAAAGTATTTGTATGGGGTGTAGGCATGTATGGAAATGAAACATGGCTGATAAATAGTTTAGACAAGAAGTGAATAGAAGCTATCAAAATTTGGTGCTACAGAAGAATGTTGAAGGTTAGACGGGCAGATACCGTAACTAATGAGGAGGCACTGAATAGAATTAGGGGAGGAGGAATTTGTGGCACAACCAGACTGAAAGAAGGGATCGGCTGGTAGGACACGTTCTTAGGCATCAAGGGATCACCTGTTTAGTACTGGAGGGAAGCGTGGAGGGTAAAAATCGTAAAGGGAGACCAAGAGATGAATACACTAAGGAGATTCAGAAGGATGTAGGTTGCAGTAGTTACTCGGCGATAAAGAAGCTAGCGCAGGATCGAGTAGCATGGAGAACTGCATCAAACCAGTCTCTGGACTGAAGACCACAACAACGCTAGCAAAAAGAGATGCACAAACGCTTCTCCATTTAAACTAATCGCAAGATATACTTTTTCTATAATAACTTGGCTTTTACGCCCAATAAGACTTATGATATTTACAGTTGTTACAGGTAAAATAGGAAAATTATACATTTTTCGTTTAGACTCCTCTGGTTCTTTTGCCAATATATTAATATCGATATCTGTCCCAAGCACAATATCTACCAAAGGACATTGTATTTTACCTTCAATATTAGGGCTGATGTAAACTACACGTTTCTCTGGTATGGTTTCCCACAACAAATCCTGTTCTCAGCTTTCTCGCTTATCACAATACACCATATTAACAGCTCAGGGCCCACTATAATTATCTGGTTCTTGTCCATGAGGTAGACCGAGTCCCAGGAACGCCTTCAGTTTCCTTCATGTTCAATTATCATGTTACCCACAGGTTGCATAAGTATTCCAGTAGGTAGTATTATGATTTCGAAACAACTTACTGGTAATGTAACCGTGACAGATCATATAATACCGGAATTACAATTTGCAGTGAATGTGACAGACCACGATGAATGGGGAAGGTTACACTATTTGTAATGTCATAGATGTGAAATATATTGAAAATAGTTTTTTCACTTGGGAAGAACGGGGGAAATTAAAGATTTATTATTTTGGTTTCGCAAAGGACATTCAGATGAACCGGACAGGATTAAAATGTTTGAGTGTATGTAAGTTAACAATTAAAAATGATACTCCGTTTTTAAATGCCCATATATAATTCCATTTAACTTAAAAAAAGCATCCACTAGAGAGTGCAGCAGCAGCAGAAGCAGGGTATTGTTGAACGATCTCATAGCACATATATTAATCTATTGTTAATTTTTCAGTAGTTGGGGGCGGGGGGAATTGAGTACCCTTGGTCCTGGACGCCAGGACACTTTATAACAACAATGAAATGGAGAGAGGCCGATCTTTACTGATGGACGAGATACTTTTCAAGTTAGATGGGTATATCAGTAGTATAGATATTACTTCCAGCTACTAGTAGGTAGCTCTCTATGAAGATTCACAGAAATATATTGCATTCATGTTTCAATGTTGTTCCTAACAATTCAGGATTAACATATAAGGAACAAATTTTATCAGGGCCTTGGACTTAGCTTTAGAGGATCAATTGTTACAAAAACTAATCGTTTATGTAGTTTCACTATCACACAGTTTCTCTGTGCTCTGTCAAAACATTCGTTTCTAACGGTTTTGAAGTTGGGTTCGTTTTGGAAGTTTTGACTCTTGATTTCCTTTGTTGTAATATAGTTCACACAATCTATCTGTTTTCATTCCTATGAGACGTCTATGCGGAATCCCGCCTGCTCTCACTATTCACGTTTACTTGCGATGGTATCGTATTCTTACCACATGACTCATTTTCTACCAGTGTATAGTATGACAACTGCCAAGACCACTGAAAGAGAACAAACATTTCAGTGACAGGATGGACAGCTCATAATGTTGAGAAGAAAAAAATAAAATAAAATAAATTGATATGAGAGAAATTTGAACACGGATCATACACCTCACAGTCCAACACCGTGAGCACTTAAGCACGACGTCGCAGCTGCTTACCTCAGCTCAGTATTGTACTTGTTGAATTTGGACCGTTTACTATTTGTATTTTGCCTTCCAGTTCAGTACACCTTCCAGTTTTAATGCTTGGTCTGTCTTCAGTTTTTGTCGGGCTATCCACTGGGACATCTTACCAAAAAAATCTGAGTGTGGTGCCATGAGGAGTTTCCCTTGTTAGTAGATCAAGTTTTACATAGGAACACATGTCTGAAAACGTCATCCAACACGCTACAGAGATTCGATGTTTGTATATACAGAATGATTCTGTGATGTTAGAAACTTTCAAGGCTGACAGAGACGGATAAAAATATTGATTTGAGGTAACAATCTCTAGTTCGGAAACGAACAAGTCGAAAGTTATATGCGAAAATCGTTTTGAAATCTCTGTCAGTGGAATATATTTAGGGGTGCTAGGAATGTAGGGCATGCATCTTACAGGCCTGGTAGTATGGATCAAGACAGGTAAAAAATGTCAAGTGAACATGGGATGTAAAATGCATACCGAAGGAGCTATGAGTACTTGTTCATCTTTGCTAGTTGAAACACGTCTCCTCTATTGAACAAGTGCTCATAGCTAAATTGATACATTTATTCTTCTCCATCATCCTTGAAAATTTCTAACACCATCACAGCAGTATTGGGGCAAGGGCAGAACGAATGCACTCGGCATTGTTGCCAGATGTATCCAAGATGGCGGCGTGTAGACTTGGCAACAGTGCATGCCGTCATCCAAGATAGCGGCCATGACGGATTTTGATGGGAAGTTTGAATTTTGGCAGGAAAGTGCCATGCCCCCCCCCCTCCCCCAGAAAAAATGGTGAGAAGTTCAAATTCCAACAGGGTAGTGCATCACACCACTGTTATCTCAACTAACCTAAGAAAGTGGCGCAAAGATGGGGCACTTGGGCTACCTCCACTAACCTAAGTCACCTGACTGCCACTTCCTCCTATAAACTGGTGCCAAGTTTGAATTTTGGCGCAAACAGAGGTCAATTCGCGTATCTCTACTAAGCTAAGAAAATGGTGCAAAAGAAAGGACACTTGTACTAACCTCAGTCACCACACCGCCACCTCCTCCCAAGGATTCGTGGGAAAAGGACTTGAACATAAGTCTTTATTTAAACAATTTCAAGCAGTACGGCCAGCTGGTGCGTTCACCATGAATGAGTTCGGACTCCAACTGACTTAGTACACAGCACCACCACCAGAGTGTGCTACCATAACGTCAGGTGATGGCACAAGTACTGTTATCCAAGATGGCAGCAAACAATGTGTTTGTCACATGACCTAGTACATATTGCCACCACCAGAAGGCGCTACCGTGATGTCAACTGATGACCTTCTTGGATGAAGGAAATGGGGGGAACGAATAGGAACCCTTAATACAGTCACGTGTTTGACTTCAGCCAGTAGGATGGAAGTATCTGGCGATGTATTGTAAGAGATATAGGTAAAGCTCAGCAGCTCCGAAGTCCTCTGTCTTGTTCAGTCAGTCAACAGCAGTTGCACTCCAAAACAGTCATGCAGAACAAGATGAAATGGAAGAGTAAGTATCCCATATCAAATTCTCTCTGTTTAGTCTTATTACTATTATTATTCAAAGTTTTCACGTCTTGGTCCATATCTAAAGCTTCCTCGTCTTTGTTCAACAAGGTCGAGTGGCAACATGCCTAGCTCTGCTGACACGTCCGGACCTGTAGCACCCTCGCCTGGCATCTCGTCGAGACCTACAGCAACAGCCTCCAGCGTATCTGAACCAGTAGCGGCCACGTGGGATCCAGTAGCACAAATAGCCCGCTTGTTGGAGCAGGACAAGGAGTTGCTCTTGTCCATCCCACTCATCGACTTATGTGATGACGACATGTGATCTGCCCTCGAAAGATCGAATGCCGTCACTGGCGGTGTTAAACAACAAGATGGAGGTCAGTACTGGTCGCCAACATGTGACCCATCCCAGCAGAACATCCCCATGATAGCGCACTCACAGAGTGCAGATACTGTGGATAAGAAGACGTCGAGTGCACCTACGCTTTTCACCTCCTCATACAATTTAACTCCCAGTGGATAGAAACGTGTGACCATTGGCATAAAAGCGCATGGGTTGCATGTGAGAATAGAGATTCAAAATGTATCCAAATGTGTTGCAGTCCAAATTTCCGAGTTCGACTGGGATGAAATATGCCATGAACAGCACACAGCACTACATCAATCAGCAGATGACTACAGAGTACTATCGAACTCATTCTCCCCCAGACAGTCGCATTAATGTTGTGACACTTTCTATAACAATAGTGTATGATGACTGTGTATTATGTGTGAAATCGGGTGACAACTGTGTTTATCTAAGACATGCCTCAGTTATGAAGTTATACGATCTGGACACTGCCATATGCCTTGCACTGGACAGACTGAATCCATGGTTGCCTAGCATAGGCTCTGCATACAATGATGTTGTAAACTCCCTATGTGCATAGTATACATGTTGATGATCTTAAGCAGCACCTTTGTTCGCACATGAACGCTAAACCAGAAGAGAAACAGATTAAATGTGTGTGTGTGTGTGAAAAACCTGAGTTCTGTAAGTCATCTATTGGCTTGAGTGAGATATGCACTGAATTTATTGCTTGTCAAAAAGCTTTATTTGGTACATACTGTACACGTGCAAAGAAGAAGATACATACAGATTGTAATTATATTCCTGAAATACTACACCCATGTATGATTTTTAAATAAATTATTTATTTATGATCTAAAACTGTGTTTGTGTTTTATTTTACGCATCTCTCTTATAATCAAAGTATTACAATTATTCATTTTTTTCAATGCTATACGAGTTACTGATATCATTGATCAAGTTACTTTTCATGGGTAAAATATATAGCTGTTTCTCTGTATAGTCAATGTAGCTCAGTCGGTTATGTGATGGAACTATAGTGGGTACACATGCTATTATTATCCTTTCAAGTGTGTTTTTCTACATATGTCAACTACTTGTCTGTACCTGACACAGTTAGTATCATGGCGGGCTGGGTGAAGCACCCTCGCCACAAAGACTTTGTTGTCAGTGACTGGTCCTGTGAAGATGCTAAAGAAGACCTGAAGAAGAAGAACGGAATTCTCCTTCCTGATAATATACGAGCAGTTATTGTAGGTCCATCCAGTTGTGGGAAGACTAACATTCTCGTGACTCTGATAACACCTGTAGATGGGGTCCGATTTGAACATGTTTGTGAATTCTCAAAAACACTGTTTCAACCCAAGTATCAGCTATTGAAGGAGATATTGAGAGGTGTAGATGATGCTACATACACGACATTTGGTGAAAGTGGTGATATCCCTCCACCTGAAAAAGCAAAGCCAAACACTGTCTTCATATTTGATGATGTTGCTGTGGAAAACCAAGATCAAATTCGAAAATATTTCTATTTCAGCCGTCATATGGGCGCTGATGTATTTTATCTTAATCATACATATTCCAGAATCCCCAAACAGCGGGGTTGAGATAACGCAAACCCCATTGTAGCCTTCAAACAAGACAATCTGAATTTAAAACACATTTACCAGGCACATGTCGGAATGGGCATGTCGTTCAATGATTTTGTAAAGATATGTGCAGATTGTTGAAACAATTCACACTATGGGTTTCTCGTTATTTATAAAACAAGAAAACTGAGTGATGGTAGGTACAGGCGAAACTTTCAAGGGGTTTTGCATATATAGCACGGTAAGAGAGGTTAGTACATTAGGCTACGCTGCACCATGGAGAAATTCACGTTTATGTCTACCTTTCAACCCGAGAGGATATTCATCTACACATGGATGCGAAAAATCAGGCTATGGCGCATAAAGTTGCAGGTATGTACAGGGAACTAATTACGTATTACCAGACTCTTCTGAGAATGGTGAATGCGTTAAAAGAGCTAGTTAATCAAGTCAGTAAGAAAGTAACCGACTTAACTGAAAAGGTCGATGCTATTCAAAGGAAAATAGATGTCGACTTCCTTGTTGTTGTGAAGGGCGATCAGGATCATAGTAAGAGCAGGAAGGAAATTACTGCATATATGAAGTTTCACGCTGTGGAGATGTCTGATTAGTATGCACAGAGATGTAGACGAAGCAGAAAGTGATTCAGGCGCGTAAAGCAGTTCGTGAGAAATTGCGGCTGCTGAGGTTAGGGCATATGGATCGAAAGCAAACACTAAGAGAGACTAAATCTCTCCGACAGCTCTCAGCAAAACAAAAACACATGAAATGAATTTTATCCATAGTGGATGCTGTTGAACTCCCTGACTGTTCCTCTATAGGATGCAAAAAAATTTCCGCCACCGGTCACAATTAAAGGCTATTTGTCACAGAACCGGTTTCGGGCTTGCGCCCATCTTCAGGTGTTTATACATTCACACACATGTATATATGCTGGAGATCACTGTATAAACACAAAAAAATTATTTGCTGGTGACTAAACAGGCACAAGTGGGACAATTGTAAGTGGCAAATGTATCTGTACTTACATAATGCTGAAGTATTATTATAGTTATGCTGTGGTGACCGTTTTTCCACTTAGTTACACATTTATTATTATTATCACGTCCATATTTCAGTTTTATAAAGTTTCCCTGCATGTTTCACTATTACGATGTGCACTCCTGAAATAAACTGTGTTTACATACATACATGTGGTCTGTGGTCAAAGAACTTGGACATAGCAGGTGTAAAGATGTTGCTCATACAGAATCATGTAGGTTATGGTCAAAGAACTCAGCCACAGGAAGTCGGTTTCACATATAGAAGCTTGAAAAGCTATTATAGACTGCGAAGTTTTTTGATACAAATTATGAAATTTTTTGATCCACAGTTTTGTTGGCAAAAAAATGGTACAAATGACTCTGAGCACGATGGGACTTAACTTCTGAGGTCATCAGTCCCCTAGAACTTAGAACTACTTAAACCTAACCAATCTAAGGACATCACACACATCCATGCCCGAGGCAGGATTCGAACCTGCGACCGCAGCGGTCGCGCGGTTCCAGACAATACCACCTAGAACCGCTCGGCCACTCTGGCCGGCTCTGTTGGAGAAATTAGAGCGAGGAAGTACAATGATGTTATATATATGAAATCACTAAAAGCTATTACAAATTAAAAAATGACAGCTAGAACTGTTTTGAGCCACACTGTTGTCAGAGAAATTAGATCTAGGAAGTATAATGATGTTACACACATGAAATTTTGAAAGCTAGTACAAATTATACTATGGCAGTTACAGCTTGTGTTTACAATGTGATTATTACAAATTATGATACTTGCACTTGAACAGTTATATGACAGCTACATCGAATTTCCATAGAATATTACCTTGTTGTTATATACGAGGATAATTAGCTTTTTGTTTTTGAATATTTCCTTAAATATGTGTAGATAAGACTTGTTTGCAAGCACCACTTATTCGTTGAGAATAAGGTCTGGTGAGATAGAGCTGTGGATGTAAATTTCTAGCTCTTCGAGCAGATTCATTTCATTTCATTTGTTCACACTGTGTAGTATTTGTAGGTTGTCTGTAATGGCTGTGGATGAGTGACCATGGTCTTTTAGATGCATTGCAAAGGTGGATTTATCAAAGTTATTTAGCCAGAAGGCGTCCATATGCTCATGGTGTCTTATAGTGAAACTTCTTCCAGTTTTACCTATGTAGAACTGTGGGCAATTGTCGCATAAAAGTTTGTAAATACCTAATTTGTGGTGGCATTGGTTATTTGTCTTACTGTTGTGGATGATGTGCTGTTGTAGCTTGTTGTTAGTGCTGAAAGAAATGTGGACGTGAAAATGATGAGTGTGTAAGTGGAAAAACGCTCACCACAACGTAACTATAATAATGATGCTTCAGCTTTATGTAGGTCCAGATATACTTTCGACAAATGCTGCCTTGCCACTTACAATTGTCCCACTGTATCTGTTTAGTCACCAGCAAATAATTTTTTTGTATTTATACAGTGATCTCCAGCATATAAACATGTACATGAATGTTTAAACACCTGAAGATGGGCGAACCTCGAAACCGGTTGTCTGACAAATAGATAACCTTTTATTGTGACTGGTAGCGGACATTTTTCTACACCCTAAAAACACACGATAACGAGGGTGTGTCCATTGATAAATTCATTATTCGACACATCCCTGGTGATATAGATAGAACATTCAGCGTTAGCAGCGGGAGACTGTACATGTTGGGTACACATCCCATAATTGTAGCTGAAGACACAATACAGATTGGTGATATATGGTTTGAGAGAACACCCAGCTTAATGAATCTTATTTTCCTGAGATCTACCAAAATCTCTATAAATTTTTCAATTAATGATAGTGTAACGTACCCTGAAATACTGCACAGGACTGCTGTACACAAGATCACGAAAAGCCTGAGCAACAACAAATGTAAAACCACTATAAAACCAATACTCGGAGGCGAAAACTACAGCAGCAGCAGCAACAGTGGCATCAGCTTCTGCAGGTAAAAGAGCTCATTCGAGTGAGGTTGTTTCAATAATCTCAGAGCTTACAGAGAGGTATCATCGAATAAGTATGGGGACAACAGTTCGAGCACGCAAAACATACCCCCACAGGCATGTTATGATTAAAGGGTTGGGAGACTTGTGGCAAGCTGATCTTGTAGATATGAGGGAATATTTACATGAGAATAATGCATCCAAATATATTTTAATGGTTATTGATACATACGTCAGATTTTCCTGGGCATTAACTGCGAAAAAGGGTCGAAATTTCACCGATGTTTTTCAGCGTTCGGTACAGACAAGAACGAATCGATGCCGAAACAACCTCCAAACCGATCATGGTGGAGAGTTCTACAATAGGTATTTCAAGACAGTGATGCAACGGTACGGAATACATCACTGCTCAACATTCACCCACCTGAAGTCAAGCATTGTGGAGCATCTGAACAGAATAAAGGATCGAATATGGATGCGTTTTAGCCTTCGCAGCTCATACAAATGGACAGATATCCTCCCAGAAATAATTACTCAGTATAATCGAACCAAACATAGCGCAATAAAAATGAGCCCAATCCATGTTCGTGATAATGGTCTCATGGATATGGTGTACTATCGCATTAAGACGCTCGATCCACGCAAACAAAAATTTAATGCATTAAAATATATTTTAATTGTTATTGATATATACTTCAAATTTGTCTGAGCATTACCTGTCAAAACAAAAACGAGTCGAAATGTCGCCGATGTTTTAGAGCGTTTGTTACAGACAGGAACGAATCGATGCCGAGACGACCTCCAAACCAATCATGGTGGAGAGTTCTGTTGTGCATGAGGCGGAACTATGGGCCTAATGGAAGAAGGGTGACCCCGCTGAGTCAAGCAATTTGACTCTTAGTTTTCATGTGTGGATCATGTAGGCTGACATGAGGATCAATGAACCATACCTGACGGGATGTATCTGGAACATCTTAGGTGATTAGAAAATTAGTAGACAGGAATAGAATTACATACTTAGCTTTAATTCAGCATCAGCAGTGAACGTCGATCTTGACTTTGTACAATAAGCTTTACAAGTGCAGTTATAGACTGAACTGCGAATACTTCTTTACATTTCTGATTGCTTCACACATATAGATCAATTGCCAATGCATAAACTGTATGTGGCGCCTGGCTAGGTCGTAGCTACCTACTTAGCTGAATACTATGCTAAGTAGCGTCTCTGAAAATGAGATCTCTGAAGCTATAACAAGTGAACCATTCATATTAATGTCGGCTGTAGAACTGGCCTGTGCGCTAGCTTGTCTCGCAAGACCAGCCGAGTGACAGCACTCACTCTGCTAGCATCGACAGTGGCGACTCGCGGGTCCGATGTGTACTGATGGATCGCGGCCGATTTGAAACCTACAACCTAGCAAGTGTGGTGCCTTGCGGTGACACCACAAGTTCTACAATAGGTATTTCAAGACAATAATGAAGCGTTAAGGAATACATCACTACTCAACATTCACTCACCTGAAGGCAAGTATTGTGGAGTGTCTGAACAGAACAATAAAAGGTCGAATGTGGATGCATTTTAATCTTCGTGGCTCATACAAATGGACAGATATCCTCCCAGAAATAATTGCTCAGTATAATCGAACCAAACATAGCACAATAAAAATTAGACCAATCGATGTTCGTGATTATGGACTCATGAATACGGTGTACTATCGCATTAAGATGCTCGATCCATGCAAACAGAAATTTAATGCAGGTGATTTGGTGTGTATCTCAAAAAACAAGTTGGCTTTTGAGAAATCATACCTACCGAACTGGTCAGCTGGGATATTTACAGTTTTAAAAGGGCAAAGAACGAATCCTAGAACTTATATATTGAAGGCTAGTGAAGCTGAAGAAATTGCAGGCTGCTTATACACTGAGGAGATGCAGAAAAGCTCAGAACCAGATGGTTTTCTCGTCGAGAGAGTCATAAGAAGTCGGGGAAATAAAGCACTAGTCAAATGGCTTGGTTTTCCTACTACACAAAACATTTGGATTGATGCCGGTGATTTGGTATGTAATAGGCATGCGTTGTCCACAACTACCACAGTAGCATAACATTCCTTGCGCGCCTCTGGGTGCCCCCATCTGTTGTACGATATACATACATTTTGGACCTCAGTCCCCAGTGTGCACATCCACAGATAAATAGGCTTCATAAACTCTACTACAGTCTTCGACATCTCCGAAGGAACAAAGTATTCATTGAAGATGATGGCACACTTAATATTTGGTCTGGCGATACACTTTCTCACGCCATAACGCCATTCCCATGTGGTTCTAATCAAAATATCGCGTTCATTTCTTACATTCTCCACAATTTTTTCGAAAATGGAATTGTTCACTAATGTGTAAAAATCTTTTTCAAAATCGTTACTCGCGACCTAGCCTGAATAATTCTAACAAGCTTCAGCCCTAATCTGAGGCACTGCTGGAGGTTACAATAATGAATAATATATCTCTACTTATCTCCAACAGTGGCCAACAGTTTAGGGATGATGATTCCTATTGTTATTTGATGCTCTGGACATAATGGAAAGTCGCTTGTCTCTCCATGCAGATTATTAGGATATGTGATGTCTGTGTCAAGGTCATACCCTACATCAGAAACGGCCACAAGACCCATTACTTGTCTACCTAATCACTTCAATTCGTTTTCAGGCACCCATCAAAACCCACCAACCAACAGTGTCTGCATCATTGTGTGCCCTTATAAGTTGTTGACATCTAAGTACATAATGTAACTTGAATCAAGGAATGCATTAATCCAGACACCCATCTGTGGGTTATTTGCCTTGGCATAACTGTGAAGGCATTGACAAAGTACCCCACAGATCTCTCTCTCAAAAAAATAGTAGCATTGTGGCATCAGTCAAAAGTTCAATGCTATGCCCCATTTTTTTAGCGTAGTATCATAGAAAAACCCAGATGCCATATAATAAAAGGCGGGTTCCAGAGAGTACGTGGTCATACACACACTCCAGAACTTTTCAAAAACATCTACAAGCAAATGCATGTCTGTGTCCATGTATAGTCTTACATATTCTCCCAAATTCGGTGTGCTCAATTCCTGCCAGACATTCACGGCATGCTCATAATGTGTTGTAGTTACGTCATCACCTGTGAGAGTCCTGGTAAATGCAAATATGTCAGGAAGCCTAGTTTCACTGAGTTTTGGCATACTATCAACATACTCGTACGGGAAAACTCCTTTCTTAGTCGCAAGTTGTAACTTTTCCTCATCAGGAAATGCAGATCGAGTGATATGCATGTCATTAAGAGGTAAAGTTTCAACTAGTTTCTGGAGTGAAGTCTGCATAAAGCGTAAAGAGTCAAGGAAGCGGAGCATAATTTTCGACGTCATTAGTTTTGAGTCTCAACACTTTCACGGAGGACACTGACCTAATTCTTCATCCCGAAATTTGCCAAGTGATCAATAAGAAAATGAGTGTCATAACCACTCAGATTATGAAGAAAGACAGGTATGTGCCACGGTAACTTATACTTTAAATTGCATGTATTATGTGTTGCACTGCGGAACTTACCCATAAAATGGCAATGATCTCTATGGCGAGTTTCCACTTTTCTATCTAAGCCTAGCCCACAAATATGACAATTAACCACCTTTTCATACAATTCATCATCTTCCTTTGATTTGGTCATGGGAATGTTGGTGCTGTAGAGCTTTTCAACTTCCCATGAAAGATTTTCAAGCTCAGCCATGAATGAATGATCACTGCGCTCCCAGTGGGAAAACATGGAAATTCTCATTTGATCATTGAATATCCAAGTGGTACATTCCGTTATCAAATATAATTAAAATTCGATTGGAATTAGGTACTTAGGTAATTCATAGATTAGATGTGCGATACGTGTGCCACATGTGTTCAGTCAGAAATGGCTAGCATATTTTCAGAAGACAATCTATGGCGCCAGTACGAACATGGAGTCTAGAGACTATGACATCAGCATATGCTCGCTCATGGGCTATACACGTGCAGCAAACCCCTTTATAAATCCACATGAGAGAAAGCATACCAGCATCTCTGTCTCTCAGCGCTTGAATACAGGAGTGACACATGTTTGATGTACTGCAAATTACGATCATGGATTACGTAATGGGATCGTGCTCTGGCTGTGTCCTAAACCACATGGCGAACACACTATTTGCCACCATATTGGATAATGGTACTTGCGTCATCAGCTGACATCATGGTAGCGACCCCTGGTGGTGGCAATATGTACTAGGCCACGTGGCGAACACACTGTTTGCTGCCATCTTGGTAACGGTACTTGCGTTGCCACCTGACATCACAGTAGCGCCCTCTGTTGCTTGCACTGTATATTAAGTCAGTTGGCGTCCAGACCTTCTATTGAACAATTTTCTTAACTTAGTAGCGATATGCGAATTGACCTTTCCAGAATGAGAATTGACCTTTGTTTACCACCAAAATTCAAACTTCGCGCCATTTCACAAGAGGAAGTGACAATCAGGTGACTTAGGTTAGTGGAGGTAGCCCAAGTGGCCTATCTTCGCACGATTTTCTTAGGTTAGTAGAGATAACAGTGGTATGATGCATTATCCTGTTGGAATTTGAACTTCCTGCCATTTTTCTGGGGGGGGGGGGGATTTCCCACTTAAATTCAAACTTCCCTCCAAAATCCGCCATCTTGAATGATGTCATGTGCTGTAGCCACATATACACACCGCCATTTCGGATGACATCATCGCCACCATGTTGGATACATCTGGCAACAATGCAGAGTGCGCTCGTACCACCCTTGCCCCAATACTCACAGCATCACCCTGTATATACATAAATTTACAGGCACCAACACCTATAACTCTGACTCTCTGTAGTGTCGTTGAATGACGCTCCTGGACGTGGATTCCTATGTTAAACTAGATCTATTAAGTCCCATCTACAATATTTATTAGTGTGTAACATGAATTGTGAAACAACCTGTAAATGTAAATTCCAAACTGTAGATGTAAGATACTTAACCGAATCTATAGATGGAAAAGGGTTCAATAATTCGAAGAGAACTGAGACGTTAAAATACATGTACACAAATAGTTGAGTTTGGATATAGATGACTATGGTATTGGATGGTAATGGAACGGTATTAATTTCATGATTCGACCGCTTCTGTACAGAGAAATTAGACTGCTAGTCTAGCTGAAAGAGAGACTAAAGGTATGGTGATGGTACAATGTGTTGCACATAATACTGTTAAAATGATTGGATGATAAATGTGAAAGAATATTTCACCTCGTGTTTATTAATGGAAATAATTTAAATAGTAATAGCAGTTATACAGGTTATAATTACAGAGGTAAGAGGCGTCTTGTCACCTTTACGCTGGTCTTGCGAGTGGGGAAAGCAATCCTAGAAAAATATTTCCTGACTCACGACACTTTAGCGGATAGCGTAATTGACTGATAATGACGTAAGTTAATTGTGGTGTAATAAGGGCTTATTACGTTAGTATATATGTTGAAAATTGTTATATTATTTGTACCTACATAAACGCTACGTTCTTTGTTACATGGAGAGCCTTGGAGTGGTATAAGCACGGCGTGGGCGGCGTGATCCACAGAGATCCACAGAGTGGCGGATACAGAAAAACCTCAAGGAGGAGGCGCTAAAGTTATCTTGAGCTACCTCTACTTTTACTGTGATAAAAAATAATCAAGTCACTTGCAAAGTTTAAGAAAGTTTTATTTAAATTGATTATAGACATATACAAGCAAATGCCATCTTACGATATAAAAAAGGTACAATTGTAGTTCTTTTCCTTAAATGATGAATTCTATGCTCCTATTCTTCCTGGAAAATAGGTTAATTACATCGTCAATAGGACAATCAATGTCAGGGTCAGTGTTTAGCAGAGGTAAGCCATTAAGTGGATCCTCCTTCATTATCGACCTCAGCCATGTCTTTGTGTGCCGCAATGTTGAAAAACTATACTAGTACACTTAGCACTAAAACAGACGGTCACACTCCACATACTGCTAATATCACTAAGCACATCACTGACTGATGTCAATGGTAATAGCCAATATTCGCAGTTGTTCACTTTTTATCACTTCCAAGTTATCGTGACGATTGTAGCTTTAAAACTCACTACGTGGCAGCGACTCTGCTACCCTTATGTATGTGGCTCGGTTGTTTCGAGAAAATTTGCTGCCAGAATGTGCGGAGAGTGGACAAATACATGCTGTGAAAGGGACAAGTCAATATCTACCTTACGACGTATAATATAAGGGGCAGTTTCCAATGATGACGTCATCCGGCAATTTATGTGTGTGGAACTTTTATTGGCGATTCCGTTTCTTTCTTGTGCATTCGATAGAGGGCCAATATAATAACAATGAGTTTTCAGGAATCTTCTCGAAACTCATTATTACTGGCGATATACGCATGAACATTTTCTCATACCTAACTTGTAATACGAGTTATGTATGGGAAACTATTGTTACGTTATTAGTAAAATATTGTTACGAGTCTCGTAACAATATTTGTAATGAGAAATTACGATGAATTACTTTTATCAATACTTCACTGATCACTCTCACTCTTGGCTATCTTTACGCTTGACCTTGCTACATATAGGACTTATTGCTTATTCATTCTTCAGTCTTAACATTTCTGCTTCTGAATGTAACCTAGGTTCCTATTCGGCGAATAGTTCGTATTTTTAACGCTACGTATCGTAGGTTCTCTGTACAAGAAAAGAGTAGAATATTCGTGCCTTCTCTTGACAAATGCCAGACCGAATAACGTATCGAGATCACTAGAATTGCCGCGACTTTTCTCATAGCTATGTGTTAGCTATCGATAAGCCAGACAGAAACGTATAAAATACGATGTCGTGGACAAGGTTGCTACATAGGAAAGTACAACTACTCGATAACTCGATTCAATCAAGTCGACTGACGAAAGAAACAAACGAATAGCGTGCTGGCTGACTAGCGGGGGCGGCGCGGGTGGCAATGCTGGCGACCCAACAAGGGCCGAGGGGGGGGGGGGGGATGAGCGACGCATGCTCCCCTTATGTATCGTAGCACGTTAGCCATCCTCGAGTAGAAGAACCCGCTGACGTCGACTGCAAAACTCTGAGCCCCGCTATGTATGATTTTAATCAAGTAAAATACAATCCTGGAAATGGAAAAAAGAACACATTGACACCGGTGTGTCAGACCCACCATACTTCTCCGGACACTGCGAGAGGGCTGTACAAGCAATGATCACACGCACGGCACAGCGGACACACCAGGAACCGCGGTGTTGGCCGTCGAATGGCGCTAGCTACGCAGCATTTGGGCACCGCCGCCGTCAGTGTCAGCCAGTTTGCCGTGGCATACGGAGCTCCATCCCCCCATGAACCATGGACCTTGCCATTGGTGGGATGGCCGTACCGTAGGTGCAACCACAATGGAGGGGTATCTGTTGAGAGGCCAGACAAACGTGTGGTTCCTGAAGAGGGGCAGCAGCCTTTTCAGTAGTTGCAGGGGCAACAATCTGGATGATTGACTGATCTGGCCTTGCAACATTAACCAAAACGGCCTTGCTGTGCTGGTACTGCGAACGGCTGAAAGCAAGGGGAAACTACAGCCGTAATTTTTCCCGAGGACATGCAGCTTTACTGTATGATTAAATGATGATGGCGTCCTCTTGGGTAAAATATTCCGGAGGTAAAATAGTCCCCCATTCGGATCTCCGGGCGGGGACTACTTAAGAGGATGTCATTATCAGAAGAAAGAAAACTGGCGTTCTACGGATCGGAGCGTGCAATGTCAGATCCCTTAATCGGGCAGGTAGGTTAAAAAATTTAAAAAGGGAAATGGATAGGTTACAGTTAGATATAGTGGGAATTAGTGAAGTTCGGTGGCAGGAGGAGCAAGACTTCTGGTCTGGTGACTACAGGGTTATAAACACAAAATCAAATAGGGGTAATGCAGGAGTAGGTTTAATAATGAATAGGAAAATAGGAATGCGGGTAAGCTACTACAAACAGCATAGTGAACGCATTATTGTGGCCAAGATAGATACGAAGCCCACACCTACTACAGTAGTACAAGTTTATATGCCAACTAGCTCTGCAGATGACGAAGGAATTGAAGAAATGTACGATGAAATAAAAGAAATTATTCCGATAGTGAAGGGAGACGAAAATTTAATAGTAATGGGTGACTGGAATTCGAGTTTAGGAAAAGGGAGAGAAGGAAACATAGTAGGTGAATATGGATTGGGGCTAAGAAGTTAAAGAGGAGGCCGCCTAGTAGAATTTTGCACAGAGCACAACTTAATCATAGCTAACACTTGGTTTAAGAATCATGAAAGAAGGTTGTATACATGGAAGAATCCTGGAGATACTAAAAGGTATCAGATTATATAATGGTATGACAGAGATTTAGGAACCAGGATTTAAGTTGTAAGACATTTCCAGGGGCAGATGTGGACTCTGACCACAATCTATTGGTTATGACCTGTAGATTAAAACTGAAGAAACTGCAAAAATGTGGGAAATTAAGGAGATGGGACCTGGATAAACTGAAAGAACCAGAGGTTGTACAGAGTTTCAAGGAGAGCATAAGGGAACAATTGGCAGCAATGGGGGAAAGAAACACAGTTGAAGAAGAATGGGTAGCTCTGAGGGATGAAGTAGTGAAGGCAGCAGAGGATAAAGTAGGTAAAAAGACGAGGGTTGCTAGAAATCCTTGGGTAACAGAACAAATATTGAATTTAATTGATGAAAGGAGAAAATATAAAAATGCAGTAAATGAAGCAGGCAAAAAGGAATACAAACATCTCAAAAATGAGATCGACCGCAAGTGCAAAATGGCTAAGCAGGGATGGCTAGAGGACAAATGTAAGGATGTAGAAGCTTATCTCACTAGGGGTAAGATAGATACTGCCTAAAGGAAAATTAAAGAGACCTTTGGAGAGAAGAGAACCACAAGTATGAATATCAAGAGCTCAGATGGCAACCCAGTTCTAAGCAAAGAAGGGAAGGCAGAAAGGTGGAAGGATTATATATATATTGTTTATACAAGGGCGATGCACTTGAGGACAATATTATGGAAATGGAAGAGGATGTAGATGAAGACGAAGTGGGAGATACGATACTGCGTGAAGAGTTTGACAGAGCACTGAAAGACCTAAGTCGAAACAAGGCCCCCGGAGTAGACAACATTCCATTAGAACTACTGACGGCCTTGGGAGAGCCAGTCATGACAAAACTCTACCAGATGGTGAGCAAGATGTATGAGACAGGCGAAATATACTCAGACTTCAAGAAGAATATTATAATTCCAATCCCAAAGAAAGCAGGTGCTGACAGATGTGAAAATTACCGAACTATCAGTTTAATAAGTCACAGCTGCAAAATACTAACGCGAATTCTTTACAGACGAATGGAAAAACTGGTAGATGCGGACC
Source organism: Schistocerca gregaria (assembly GCF_023897955.1). Classification (NCBI taxonomy): domain Eukaryota; kingdom Metazoa; phylum Arthropoda; class Insecta; order Orthoptera; family Acrididae; genus Schistocerca; species Schistocerca gregaria. The sequence continues at coordinate 503,166,794 of NC_064931.1, read as the reverse complement.
TCGGGGACGATCAGTTTGGGTTCCGTCGAAATGTTGGAACACGTGAGGCAATACTGGCCTTACGACTTATCTTAGAAGAAAGATTAAGAAAAGGCAAACCTACGTTTCTAGCATTTGTAGACTTAGAGAAAGCTTTTGACAATGTTGACTGGAATACTCTCTTTCAAATTCTGAAGGTGGCAGGGGTAAAATACAGGGAGCAAAAGGCTATTTACAATTTGTACAGAAACCAGATGGCAGTCATAAGAGTCGAGGGGCATGAAAGGGAAGCAGCGGTTGGGAAAGGAGTGAGACAGGGTTGTAGCCTCTCCCCGATGTTATTAAATTTGTACATTGAGCAAGCAGTAAAGGAAACAAAAGAAAAATTTGGAGTAGGTATTAAATTTCATGGAGAAGAAGTAAAAACTTTGAGGTTCGCCGATGACATTGTAATTCTCTCAGAGACGGCAAAGGACTTGGAAGAGCAGTTGAACGGAATGGACAGTGTCTTGAAAGTAGAATATAATATGAACATCAACAAAAGCAAAACGAGGATAATGGAATGTAGTCAAATTAAATCCGGTGATACTGAGGGAATTAGATTAGGAAATGAGACACTTAAAGCAGTAAAGGAGTTTTGCTATTTGGGGAGCAAAATAACTGATGATGGTCGAAGTAGAGAGGATATAAAATGTAGACTGGCAATGGCAAGGAAAGCGTTTCTGAATAAGAGAAATTTGTTAACATCGAATATAGATTTATGTATCAGGAAGTCGTTTCTGAAAGTATTTGTTTGGAGTGTAGCCATGTATGGAAGTGAAACATGGACGATAACTAGTTTGGACAAGAAGAGAATAGAAGCTTTCGAAATGTGGTGCTACAGAAGAATACTGAAGATAAGGTGGATAGATCACGTAACTAATGAGGAGTTATTGAATAGGATTGCGGAGAAGAGAAGTTTGTGGCACAACTTGACTAGAAGAAGGGATCGGTTGGTAGGACATGTTTTGAGGCATCAAGGGATCACAAATTTAGCATTGGAGGGCAGCGTGGAGGGTAAAAATCGTAGAGGGAGACCGAGAGATGAGTACACTAAGCAGTTTCAGAATGATGTAAGTTGCAGTAGGTACTGGGAGATGAAGCAGCTTGCACAGGATAGAGTAGCATGGAGAGCTGCATCAAACCAGTCTCAGAACTGAAGACTACAACAACAACAACGGAGCTCCATCGCAGTCTTTAACACTGGTAGCATGCCGCACAGCGTGGACGTGCACCGTATGTGCAGTTGACGGACTTGGAGCGAGGGCGTATAGTGGGCATGCGGGAGGCCGGGTGCACGTACCGCCGAATTGCTCAACACGTGGGGCGTGAGGTCTCCACAGTACATCGATGTTGTCGCCAGTGGTCGGCGGAAGGTGCACGTGCCCGTCGACCTGGGACCGGACCGCAGCGACGCACGGATGCACGCCAAGACCGTAGGATACTACGCAGTGCCTTAGGGGACTTCACCGCCGCTTTCCAGCAAATTAGGGACACTGTTGCTCTTGGGGTATCGGCGATGACCATTCGCAACCGTCTCCATGAAGCTGGGCTACGGTCCCGCACACCGTTAGGCCGTCTTCCGCTCACGCCCCAACATCGTGCAGCCCGCCTCCAGTGGTGTCGCGACAGGCGTGAATGGAGGGACGAATGGAGACGTGTCGTCTTCAGCGATGAGAGTCGCTTCTGCCTTGGTGCCAATGATGGTCGTATGCGTGTTTGGCGCCGTGCAGGTGAGCGCCACAATCAGTACTGCATACGACCGAGGCACACAGGGCCAACACCCGGCATCATGGTGTGGGGAGCGATCTCCTACACTGGCCGTACACCTCTGGTGATCGTCGAGGGGACACTGCATAGTGCACGGTACATCCAAACCGTCATCGAACCCATCGTTCTACCATTCCCAGACCGGCAAGGGAACTTGCTGTTCCAACAGGACAATGCACGTCCGCATGTATCCCGTGCCACGCAACGTGCTCTAGAAGGTGTAAGTCAACTACCCTGACCAGCAAGATCTCCGGATCTGTCCCCCATTGAGCATGTTTGGGACTGGATGAAGCGTCGTCTCACGCGGTCTGCACGTCCAGTACGAACGCTGGTCCAACTGAGGCGCCAGGTGGAAATGGCATGGCAAGCCGTTCCACAGGACTACATCCAGCATCTCTACGATCGTCTCCATGGGAGAATAGCAGCCTGCATTGCTGCAAAAGGTGGATATACACTGTACTAGTGCCGACATTGTGCATGCTCTGTTGCCTGTGTCTATGTGCCTGTGGTTCTGTCAGTGTAATCATGTGATGTATCTGACCCCAGGAATGTGTCAATAAAGTTTCCCCTTCCTGGGACAATGAATTCACGGTGTTCTTATTTCAATTTCCATGAGTGTAAATAAATAATCGAAAACCGATTTAGGTAATATTTTATGCACTATGAAATGATTGAATAAGTAACACGATTCGTATGTTAAGTAATAAATCCGTGATCGTCCAATGAATTTTTGTGTTCGGTATTCTGAAGAGTGGATAAAGTAATTACTCCTTGTTGGCAAGTGGGAAGCATACTTTCCAAACGAGAGAGTTTAATGTATTTAAGTCAGTTTTTTGTATGAAGTTTGGAGTGACGTGAAAAAAAGTGTGTTTAATAGCTTGAGAAACAAGAAATAAGTTTTTAATTTTTGTGCACGAAGTCAATACTAGTGTGAGCTTTCATTTTTTGCAACTTTTGAGGGGATCAAAGGAGTGCTTGTGAGCAGAAGATCTTACCCTTTGAAGTGAACTTGTAAATTAATTGATTGTGATTTAAAAGGATTAAAGTTTGAAATATTACTGCGCATACGTGTTGCGTTGGGAGTTACGATAGGAATCGCAAGATTATTGCCCAAACTCTGTGACTTTTATCTGTCGCTCTGCACTTAGACTGATGGGAAGTTATGTGCTATTGCAACGACGATTAAGAAGAAAAGATACTTTATGGTAATTGAACTCGAGGAACTTTAAATATAATTAACAGATAATTGATGATTTATTCCAAAACGTTGTTAGCGTTCTACAGTGCCGGTGATAGAGGGGAGTTTTATTACGACAGATAATTAGCACAGGGTTGAAGAGTTCGGCTCGTCGATTCAGGTCCATGCAGCTGGCGTGCTCCAAGATCGAAAAAAGTACTTTAGCTGATTGTGTGCCAGTGCAGTATTCAGTCCTCGCCCCCTCCCCCCCCCCCCGCCCCCTCCCTCATCTCCTGTCATGTGTCACTGCCCTACACGATAACAGTGCGGTGGTTGGGGGTTGGTGGGCAGGGGCGGAGGGGTGGTGGTGAAGGAACGTGATGTCGTCCGAAGAGCAAGGTGCCAAAGCAAAGACAGTCGCTGTAGGCCGCATCGGTTCTACTTATGGCCGAGCACAGTACCGCTCAGCCCCAGTCTGCGATCATCGAGTAAGACAACAGCATCCTCTTCTAGTAGGCCAGCCGAGTGATCAATGTATTAGGCAGAATACTGCGTGAAAGTTATTGTTAAATGTGCTCTGACTGAGAGATTTGTATTTTGTATGTACCAAGTGATACCTTAATGTTCAGAGACAGCTGTAAATACGCACGACATTCATGTGGAAACGGCTTATACGAAGTTGAGTTATTCTTCGTATCTACGAGTAGGGAACTAATATTTTATGTATTATCTAGGAGCAACCGTTGTATCGACCGGTAGATTTTCGTCCGGCATAAAAACAAGGGCAATTTAATCTTATCTTGCCTACCGCCCGTGTAATTTCTACATCTTAATTCAAGTATAGCTATGACATCACTGTCTAGTTCGTTAGGGCTCAAGTGCTCATCCAAAAGTTTATACCGTCACAGAAGTACCAAATGAAGAGTTGGATAGGTGTCTCGTTCTAGATCTTTACTAGCTTCTTTGACTGACTTGAGGAACATGACAAGCTCATTTAGGGTCTGCTTATCTATATTCTGAAGTCCACTTTTCTCTGTTTACGGGAAGAACTCCTTAACCTTGATCAGAGTATCACGTAGTGAAACCAACATGACTAGAAATGTGTTTCACCGGACTTCGATCTCTTATTTGAGTGGTTTTGTGAGTCTCTTTGAAAGACCCACTCTTTTACGATATGTTACTGTTTCTATACACGAGTTTATTTTCTCTCCTACTTAGTTAGTTATGGCTGCGATGCTAAAAACTCCTACTTAAAAGTATGTTTAAGCTGATTGGTAAGACAATGACAAGCTCAAGGAAGTCTAGGGAGGTGTTTCAGAGCTGCCACTATAATAGAACATTGATCCGTTTCGAAAGGTGCTGACTTTACTAGGTCCTCAGAAACTTGCAAGGACTCAAAACGGCGAACAGCCTTGTATAAAAAGTTAATTATTGCTGTTTCCTCATCGGGAAATGGGGCGGTTAACTATACTCTGTTCTCCATATACAACGTTTCCCTAATAATGTATACAGTCGTCGTAGTGTAGATTATTTTTCGTGCATCATGCATCCACATATCAGTTTCGAAAGAGGTTCTTTTATCGGTAACAGCAGCAATAGCTCGTGGAAACAGTACCTTTATAAAAAATTAGGCAGTGGAAATTACTTGATTGTTAATCTTAATCAGATTAGGTTGTATAGCTTCTACATCAGCTTCACAAGCCACACCAGCTTCTACAGATATAAGTGCTTGGACTACCTTATTGAAACCGGAGGCATGAACCGTACTGAATGGTCTCAGATCTTCGCAGCACATGGGTTCCACTGAATCACAAACATAGTGCGCTTTTTGATTGCAGGGGCATAAAAGTGACGTTGTTCTGTGTCCTGTTATCGTTTGCTGGAGTACGTGTGCTTCTCATGATGGAGCTGGAATAAACAAAAATACAACAGCTCTGTTTGCACGATAGAAAATTTATACGTTTTCCATCTCCGCAGAACTATAGCGGGAAGGAGGGAATCCACTATAGATTGACATAACAGCGGCGCCTTGATTTCTAATGTATGCAGCCCACAACATCGACTTGCACTAGCTCCATTTCTTTTCCCCATTGTCCACAACCATGTGCATGTCACCCGCCTGCATTTACTTCACACAGGCTACGGATTTTCAGTATGCGCATGTGCTATACGCTTCTCTTATGATTAGTGATGGGCAATATTTATTTGAATGACGCATAACGAATACAGATACAAATCATTACTCGTTATTCATGAATAACAAATAAAAATATTTATTGCAAACATTGCCGGCCAGTGTGGCCGGGCGGTTCTAGGCGCTTCAGTCTAGAACCGCGCGACTGCTCCGGTCGCAGGTTCGAATCCTGCCTCGGGCATGGATGTGTGTGATGTCCTTAGGTTAGTTAGGTCTATGTAGTTCTACGGGACTGATTACCTCAGAAGTTAAGTCCCATAGTGCTCAGAGCCATTTTATTGCAAACATTCATTTACACGAACTAAAACACTTATTTTTCATATAATTATAGAGAAATTTGAAATCCACTGACATACGTTGCTCCAGTTCTTTGTCATCCATTAAACAAATGTACGTTACGTTGATTTTAGCCCTCAATTGGGCGCGCATACCTAAGAGGGCCGGCAACTACAATTAACATTGTCTTAGACCATTCCATTATTGTTTCAAAACTTCTAGTCGCTACCTATTCCTTCACTACTGCTTCAGCTAGCACAGTGATAAGCCGTGCTATCATACGTCCAAGGGAGCAGCAGTACGATAATACAGAATAACCAGTGAGCTAGTTGACAAAAAATTTACGATTCACTGCAAGAAAATGACCTAGATTCCGAGCTAACAGCACAATCCCGCAATGAAGCAGCTGTCTACGAGATAATTAGCACTCGAATAAGCGTTTGGCTCGGATCAGATGTAACTACACCCCATATGGGCAGGAGGTTGGCTGTCAGCGGATACAATTTGCCGCTCTTCAGCCATGTCAGAGTAGAATTAAAAAAAAAATAAAAAAGACAATATGAAAACAGGACATTGCGTTTGACAAAAATAAATGTTTTTTTCAGTAAGAAGACAAATCGTAAGTTGCATAAGGTAAAATATGAAATATTGATTCAGTGATTAATTAAAGTATAGATATGGATGAATGAAAAATGAGTGTCGCACACAAAGATACAAAAAGAGATAGACATTAGCATAAAGTAAAATGGAATGGCAGATATGTGACTTATTAAACGAGATAAATGAGTTGAGTGGAATACTTGAGTGAAAATGAATACCAGGGAGACGGGTATCAGGGGAACGAAGCATTTAAATGTGGTGTGTAGGAGGGGTTTGTAGGTGGATGTATGGAGAAGGTATGAGGGAAGAGTGGAGTATGATGCTGTTCCGAACCAAGGCTTAGGAAGTGAGAGGAAAGGATTACAGGGGACGGGAGCCCTGACGAGGGGTGGGTGGCAGATATCTCCTAGATCTGGTAGGACATGTGTATATCAGTTTGGATTTCTTGGTCGGGTAAGGGAAAGCGGTTAAAGTTTAGTTGGGAGAGGGCGTAGTGGGAGGGTATGTAGGAGTAGTGTTGGGGGAGTGTAGTGATAGAGGCTCAGTAGAGTAACATGATCAGTAAGCAGTGGGGAAACTAGGGGCTGGGTAGCGCCGAGTTTACGGCCAACATAGGATATTCTGAGTTGTTCAAGATGGAAGAGGAGGCTGGGGAAGTTGATAGAGGATGCGGGTGGAGGATGGTAAGCGGATCCGAAAGGCTAGGCGAAGTGCATGGCGTTCCAGGCTCTATAGGACGTGAAAAAAGGAGGGAGAAGTGGAAGTCCATGTCACATTGGCATAGCAGAGGATGGGTCGGATTGTGGAAGGGTGCAAGACCCATGTGCGGCCAGTTAGCGATTTAGTAATTATAGTCTTTTGTGGGCTTTCTGTTGAATGGCTAGTAGGTGAGACTTCCACGTTAGTCGGCGATCAAGTGTTAGTCCGAGGCATTTTAGTGTGTTAGTCAGCTGAATAGGACAGCCGTAAATGATAATGTAAAAGTCGTGGGGGCGGAAACTGCGGATGGTTCGGCCTATAATTACTTCCTGCGCTTTGATAGGGTTGATTTTGACGAACCACTGCTTGCACGAGGAGGTGTACTGACTGAGATGGAGACTTGAGATGAACAGGAGGAGGGGCCTTGGGCAAATCGGCAGTGTAGAGGACATACAGCAGAGGTAAGAGGACAGAACCCTGGGGTACACCTGCAGTGGAATGGGAGGTACGGGAGTTGATGTTGTTGATGGTGATGTGAGACGGGCGATTAGAGATTTATTTATTTATTTAGCGTATGGCTCACAACATCACAGTAAAAATTACAGAAAAAACACGATTTAAAAAAAATCACATATGTATAAACACAACAATAAATAACAGTTTGTATATAAGGACACCACCAATTTTAAATTTACACTCACAGAAGCGCAATCACAAACATACGTCCAGCTTAGATAATATGTAGTCGATTGCCTTTTCGGTCGCCATTAGAAAATCCTGTGGGTCACACTCATATGCCCTTAGTGGGCATTCCTGCACGATGTGTTTGACCGTCTGTCTCTCAGCGCCACAGTCGCAAACGGCCGAAGGAAGTTTACCCCATCTGTGTAAGGAGTCGGCGCATCTCCCACAGTAGGTTCTGATGCGATTAAGAGTTGACCAAACTTTGCGAGGGCAATCAAATCCTTTTGGTTTACTAAAGATGCATGGCATACTGTGGCGGTTTACTGCTGTTCTGCTTTCCCATTCCTCTTTCCATCGGTCATTTATTTTAAAGTTGGTTTGGTGCAGCGCCTGTGCGGCCTTTAGTGGAGGATGCCTGGACCGGAGTCGGTTTCCTTGGAGGTCGTGAGTATCTTCATGGATTTGTAATTGAGGGTTGGTCATGATTTTTTGAAATTCTCTAACCAGAGCGTCTTGTCGGTGCAGGTTAGGAGGGGCTATGTTACTGAGAAAGGGCAGCCACACTGTAGGTGTTGGCCTGATTGTGCCTGATATAATACGCATTGTTGCATTAAGTTGGCTATCTACCATGTGCGTGGGTTTGCCACACTGGGGCACAGTATTCTGCCACTGGATACACCAAGCCAAGTGCTGATGATCTTAAGGTAGATGCTGTGGAGCCCCAAGTGGTGCCACAGAGCTTCTGCAATATGTTGTTGCGTATTTTAAGTTTCGCTGCAGGTTTCGTCAGGTGTTCTTCGAATGTTAGTGTCCTAGCTAGGGTAACCCCAAGGTACTTTGGGTGTTTGTTGTGATTCAGTATTTTCCCATCTAGATATACATGTAATTCTCTGTTGGCCATTTTATTGTTCAAATGGAAGGCAGATACGTTTGCGTTTTTGTAGCACTAGGTTGTAGCCTCCATTTACTAAAGTACTCGCTGAGGATCCCTATGTCACTCGTAAGGATACCTTCGGCAGTTTGTATATTTCTGTGGGCTATTGCCAGAGCCCAGTCGTCAGCATAACCAAGTTTGCGCGATCTGCTCGAAGGCATGTCAGCGATGTAAGGGCTGAAAAGAAGGGGCGCAAGGACAGAGCGATTAGACAGAAAGGAGACGATGAGGCGGACATAATTTACCGGGAGTAAATAGGTATCGAGCTTAAAGAGGATCCGGAATACCATATATGGTCATAAGCGTTCTCAAGACCTAGCGGGACGAAAATGACGCGTTTTTGGTTGTTGACTTGGTGGGATAGGAGCTAGGTAGGGTACAGTAGTTGGTCATCGGAGGAAAAATTGGGACGGACAACGCACTTTAATGCTCCGAGTGGCTGTTACTGAAGGGTAACATGTGTACGTGTCAACGGAATGATGTAATGAAAGTTTATCATTGTTTAATTAAACAGTGATTTAGCTCATACAACGTGATTCTCCTCATACATGTTTACGTTGGTAACATAAAGACAGCTACTCTTTATATGTGCACAATCACTCGTGTCAACCGCGTTCCCGCTTGAGGGTTACATTAATTTTCAGAATAACTGTTCTTTCGAACATCTTGTGGTGTAGTTCACCACAGATGACATGCCCGGCATGTCAATTTCCCGTTCAAACATTGACACTAGACGTTCGGAGTACCTCCGCCAGAGGCAGTCATGCATCATCCGCATCGCCAACCGATAGATTCTCCACGGACACGTCCACCTTGCCCGGCACAGGCAGTGCCCTTATCGAGTAGTGTAAGAGGCTGCCGCAAGCTAGCTAGCATCGGATCGTCAGGTGTGTGTTTTACTCCTGCCAATACTCAGACTGTCTAGTGGTACTACAGGGTGAGAATGGACGTGGATTATTCTGGATAGTATATTGGACTTGCATGCACGTGTTTTCCACTGCAACTGATTGAACTTAAGGGGACACGTCCTTGAACGGGCTGCATCTGATCTGTAAATGAGAGATAGCTCAAAATTCTTACACACAATTAGGGTCATTAGTGAAAGCATTTCCCAAAAAATCACTGAGATGTTTGTTATATTTTGGTATTGACAACAATGTTTATAGTAGTATAAAAAACGGAACACTGTTTCACTGCGGTACAATTTTCTTTGGAATCACTGACTGCACAGCTTGGAAAAAGAGGCAGAGTACAGACAACATCCACATAAGTGTCTTATGCCTCCAATTTCATTCCTTGATGCTGACCTGTGAAAAAGACAAGTAATTTATTTTACTGCAACAAAAATATTTAAAAATGTAGCTCATATATCACCGACATCATCATCATGTTATAAATTTTTCAGGAAATAGTAGGTAAGGGAGGTAAAGGAGGTCATTACAAATATTTTTACCAATTTTTGTTAGTTTAACTTCAGTCATTTAGGAGAAAAGTGTAACTGATTGGTGAATGTTCAAGTTTTAGGTAAATCACAAAAGAAGATTTACAGATTTATTAACTTACCACTATCCTCGTTTAGAACATTCCAGTCGCATACTCCAGTTGTCATCCTGTTTCCTTATCCTCTATACTCTTTCTCATCATTCTTTTCTTTATCCTTGACTTCTTGGTAGCAGCTTCTGCAGCTGTCTTTGCTTCGGTTACCCGCCGCTTATCAACAGCAGTTAGATCTGAAGCCATATTCCTTCCCGTCTGGATGTTCAATTTCTTCATAACATTGGTCCTGGAAATTACACCATCACTGAATGTTATTATTGCATCCATTACACCAATCTTCAGCTCTGTCAGCCCAACAAATACAGTTTTGGGTATTCTCTCCCATATATAGCTGTTGAAGTTTTCATTTGCATTCTGAGAGAGACCATACATACATTTCCTAAGTAGATTTTCATTTGCCAGATCCCTATATATAGGGCTAATTGCCTCCATTACAGCAAGTGGTAAGGAATGCTTGTGGGTATATTGAATGCCTGTAGCATTGCTCAACTAGTATCTACACTGCTCATCTTCCCCTTTTGGACGCAAACCATGCTGTGGGGTTTGATCTATTGACACTCTGTGAAACCAAGTTGCCCAAACAGCTCATCTCATGTTCTCCAAATCTCCTACATTTCTCATAACTGATAGTCCCTAATATTGAGTCAAAGAATCAATTTCACTTTTTGTAAGACGACTTGGACCAAGCATGTGTTTTCCATCTGACAGTTTTTTCCCACTGAAGTCTTTACATAGTTTTCACAGCCGAGCTCCCATTCTTTTTTGTACACGACCAACACATTCAAGCTTTTCTGCCAAAGTGTCCCCATATGGTCTTTCATTAACAACAGTAGTGTGTCCTTTACAGTCTCCATCCACAAGGTAGCCTTAATACCTCACACCACAACTGGCTTCTAATCTTCTAAAAATGTTTAGAACTCCTTTCGTTTCCTTGTTTCCACTTGGGCCATCAAAGTTCTTTACACAAACATGGGTGCCAATACATTCACTTGAGCAACCCTGGCAGTGCTTTGTTAGACATTCATAATCTAGTATCTTACCAGTTTCAATACATGTGGCAGTTACAACCCCATTCAGAGAAGTTTGACCTCTCTTCTGCCAAGATCCATCAAATGCTGCTACAACGTCTGTATTCTCAGACAAGGCTACTGCTTCTTCTGCTGTTCTTTTCATTGAATGTTCACTTACACGACATAAAGCATTATGTATTAATTTATTGTATCTGTCAAACCTCAGTAAATGTGGATGCAAATTCATCAATGCATAAAATGTCTGGGCAGCTCTCCTTCCCTTTCCAATACATCGCATTGCATAAGCAACCTGTATATTTACACTGTAATGTCGACTGTCAGTTACTGGCGATGTCATAGTATCAGTGTGCATCTTACACGAGTTACAGGCAATCACTAACCGACTTGAGAGACCCTTCCTTGCTGAAATGTCCTCAGAAACGTCAATACTATCTTCACAATTGCAGTACTTATATTCCACAGCAGTCTTCAAAAGTCTTGACAGCATATTTAGGTTCACAATAACATTTCCGTCGTTATTGCTGCTCACAATACTACTAGGCTTGTTCTTATTACATTCAGAAAGCGAAACTTTCCGTCTACAAGCACTACCAGTAGACACAGTTTCTGCGGGCGACTTTTGAAGCAAAATGGCTCAAATGGCTCTGAGCAGTACGGGACTTAACATCTGAGGTCATCAGTCCCCTGAAGCGCCTAGAACCGTTCGGCCACACTACTTTTGAAGCAAATGATGTGTATTATTCGGTTATGTTTGGAACTGGTTTCCTCGAAATTTTCGTTTGGGACTTAATTTCTTTACTCTCGGCATTTGTAGCACAGGAAACTCACACACAGAAACAGAACAATACACAATAGCTACAAAACCACACGCGTATGATATTCCGAAATCATATATTCTCAGATCTTTGTCTACATTCGAACCATAGACACGCTTGTACTTTGGTTCCGGGAGTCAGTGCCTTCTAGACTACACCTGTGTTAACGACCCATAACCAACGACAGAAAAAACGGAAGAACAAAGTAATGCGTCACGTGCTCTGACGCACTTTAAACTGACAGTTGGGCGTGGCTCCTGTGCAGCATTTCGTTCAACCTCAATTTTAGAACGAACGGAAAATGATAATGCCCATAAACTATACATATTTGAAATCAGCATGAAATGCTCTTTTCTATACACCAGGAAAGTTTTTTTAAAATTTTTGGTGATTTTCACGAGCATGTCCCCTTAAGTAAACACTTTTTACTTGACAGTTGTTGCGTTTTTCATTATCTGTTTCCTGACATAGAATCCACACATCTCTGCAGGATACAACAACACTGGCGACGAGACTAGTCCTTTGTTGCCTGTTATTTGGAGGATTTGTGCCTTGCTGAGGCAACAGCACTGCTGCAACGGCATTAATGGTGTCTTTCAAGCAGATCTTTGGACAAACACCGTGCTTTTGTACTAACGTTGTTTGTGTCACAGAAAATTTGGTCGTGCCACTTAATGTTTTCGTAGTTTTCTGTTTACCGAGTCTCATATAGACTGTCCAGTCACATTAATGTGACCATCTGTCAAAAGCCTGAGTAGCCACCTTCTGCAGCACAAGATGCGCCAGAAGAGAGTCATTGAGGCTCTGGAAGGTACAGATAGGGATGTGCAACCATGCTGACTCGAGTGCCGTGGGCAACTGCGCTATGATTCTCGCGTGAGGATCCATGACACGAACAGCCCGACTGAGGTGGTCCCCCAAATTCTAGATCGCCTGTAAATCTGGAGAGCTAGACGGCCAGAGGAGAACGGTAAACTCAGCCTGGTATTCTTCGAACCACACACGTGCACTGCGAGCTGTGTGAAATGTTGCACTGTGTTGCTGGTAGATACTATCGTGCTGAGGAAGAACAAACTGCAGGTAGGGGTGGACATTCTCGCATTAGGAGGAGAAAAATGATGATTTGCGTTTCATGAGAACACCCTTTCACAAAGAAAAATGTCTTCGTTTTAATGATGCCACTCCAATATGTATTTTGCTCGCTGCCCTTCTTTAAACATTTTAGATATCCTCTGTCAGTGCTATCAGATGCGGATCAAACACCGCGCAGCATTACTCCAGAAGAGGACGGACAACCGTAGTGTAGTCTGTCTCTCAGGTAGAACTGTTGCGTTTTCTAAGTTTTAGGCTCTAAAAACTTACTCTTTAGTTCGATTTTCTACAATAGTAACTATCTGATCGTTCCATTTTAACTTATTCGTAATTGTAACCCCTAAGTATTTAGTTGAATTCACAGAATTTGAATTTGCGTGATTCATCGTGTAAACGAAATGTAACGGATTCCCTTTTAAAACTAATGTGGATGACTTCACACTTTTCATTATTTAGAGTCAATTGCCACATTTCGCACTATACAAATATCTTGTCTAAATCAGTTTACAACTGGTTTTCATAATCTGATAAATTTACAAGACGCTAAATGACAGAATCATCTGCAAACAATCTAACAACGAGAGGAGGCTTACTCATCATCGCCGAATTCTTCGAAATTCATGGTAGGGTGTGGTGAGACATGAAAGTGTAACAAGCGGGAACTTCAGAAGGCCATGCGTTCAGGGTTCAAATGGCTCTGAGCACTATGGGACTTAACATCTGAGGTCATCAGTCCCCTATAACTTAGAAGTGCTTAAACCTAACTAAACTAAGGACATCACACAGATCCATGCCCGAGGCAGGATTCGAACCTACGACCGTAGCGATCGTACGGCTCCAGACTGAAGCGCCAGAACCGCTTGGCCACACCGGCCGGCCAGCGTTTAGGGAATAATGCCAATACTCGGTGCTTCTGTCGATATCATTTAAAACTAGAGTCACTAAACGTATGATCACTATTTAAAAAAAGCGCGTAGTGTAATTGTTTGTTTGATGTTCTTTCGTTTTTACAGAATTACTTTGAATGTGTCTGTAGCGGCAGCGAATAGAGTTACATTAGTGTAGGTGTTATTATTTGTGACCAATTCTTTCTCCATATACTGCCACGTTACAAGACCAGTGATCATTGCAAGAGTCGCAAGGAACTTAAATAATACTATTGAATGTTAGAATTAGTTTATATAACACGTTTAATTTTATTTGATGACACAAAGCTATTATCATGAGCGTGTTGTCGTTTACAAAAATGTATAACTTAATAAATTATGACTCTCCAAGTACGTGTTTAATTGTGTTAAAAATCGTTATTTCATTCTGATAAAGTTAAGATGCGGTAAAAGTATATTCAGTAAACTACTTAAACTGACTGAGATAGCGTTAACTGCTTTTGAAAACTGAGATAGCGTTAACTGCTTTTGAAAAAGTGTTGTGCGAAATACTGCATAAAATACGTTGCGGTTGTTGAGGTGTTACGAAAATCGGCTAGCACTCCTCCCAGTCACGTAACGTATCCGTTTGATGACCCACTCCGGCACGTTTTACGTGGAAGAGCGAAGCCATTTGGATGTCAGCGCGGAGTGAAGAGTTACGACGTAGGCCGTAACCATGTGGCGCCCGGAAGAGCTCCCCGTGCTTTCCACGGTCACGCTGGAACTCGTTTCGGAAACAGGCCCCGGACTCATCTCGTAAAAGAAATAACTGTGAGCTTGTTTCGTATATCGTTGCAGCTACATGCCTGGTTATTATGTGTTTACTCTCATTCCTTCGGTTCTGAAATACGTGAAACTAAATTAACATTTCAAAAACTCAAGAAACTGTAAAACATTAATCTTCAATGTTTTTATCCTTCTTGGTGGCATTTAATTATGGATTAATGTTTTGTTCCAAGGCAGCAAGCTCTCCAGAAAGAAACTTTTTCTATAGTTTAATAACGCGTAGAAGACGGGACACGCGACTAATTAGGTTTGACTGTCGTGATACATGGAAAGAAGAACCTCTCACAGTAAGGTGTGATGGGATCACATAGATTGGCATAGGACGGTAAGCCAATAAATCAACAAATGTCTATAAATTCAACATATGGTGCCTGCCGAACCCTCAATTTAATGATAAATATGAACTGATAACTACAAACAGACTTCAAAAAGTGTGTTACACATAATTACTGCAGACAAAGTAATTTCTACTGAATGCTGCACTACACGTCATGTGATAGAGATATACACTCCTGGAAATGGAAAAAAGAACACATTGACACCGGTGTGTCAGACCCACCATACTTGCTCCGGACACTGCGAGAGGGCTGTACAAGCAATGATCGCACGCACGGCACAGAGGACACACCAGGAACCGCGGTGTTGGCCGTCGAATAGCACTAGCTGCGCAGCATTTGTGCACCGCCGCCGTCGGTGTCAGCCAGTTTGCCGTGGCATACGGAGCTCCATCGCAGTCTTTAACACTGGTAGCACGCCGCGACAGCGTGGACGTGAACCGTATGTGCAGTTGACGGACTTTGAGCGAGGGCGTATAGTGGGCATGCGGGAAGCCGGGTGGACGTACCGCCGAATTGCTCAACACGTGGGGCGTGAGGTCTCCACAGTACATCGATGTTGTCGGCAGTGGTCGGCGGAAGGTGCACGTGCCCGTCGACCTGGGACCGGACCGCAGCGACGCACGGATGCACGCCAAGACCGTACGATCCTACGCAGTGCCGTAGGGGACCTCACCGCCACTTCCCAGCAAATTAGGGACACTGTTGCTCCTGGGGTATCAGCGAGGACCATTCGCAACCGTCTCCATGAAGCTGGGCTACGGTCCCGCACACCGTTAGGCCGTCTTCCGCTCACGCCCCAACATCGTGCAGCCCGCCTCCAGTGGTGTCGCGACAGGCGTGAATGGAGGGACGAATGGAGACGTGTCGTCTTCAGCGATGAGAGTCGATTCTGCCTTGGTGCCAATGATGGTCGTATGCGTGTTTGGCGCCGTGCAGGTGAGCGCCACAATCAGGACTGCATACGACCGAGGCACACAGGGCCAACACCCGGCATGATGGTGTGGGGAGCGATCTCCTACACTGGCCGTACACCTCTGGTGATCGTCGAGGGGACACTGAATAGTGCACGGTACATCCAAACCGTCATCGAACCCATCGTTCTACCATTCCTAGACCGGCAAGGGAACTTGCTGTTCCAACAGGACAATGCACGTCCGCATGTATCCCGTGCTACCCAACGTGCTCTAGAAGGTGTAAGTCAACTACCCTGGCCAGCAAGATCTCCGGATCTGTCCCCCATTGAGCATGTTTGGGACTGGATGAAGCGTCGTCTCACGCGGTCTGCACGTCCAGCACGAACGCTGGTCCAACTGAGGCGCCAGGTGGAAATGGCATGGCAAGCCGTTCCACAAGACTACATCCAGCATCTCTACGATCGTCTCCATGTGAGAATAGCAGCCTGCATTGCTGCGAAAAGTGGATTACACTGTACTAGTGCCGACATTGTGCATGCTCTGTTCGCTGTGTCTGTGTGCCTGTGGTTCTGTCAGTGTGAGCATGAGATGTATCTGACCCCAGGAATGTGTCAATAAAGTTTCCCCTTCCTCGGACAATGAATTCACGGTGTTCTTATTTCAATTTCCAGGAGTGTATGACACTATTTTTCAACATGACCAAGTCTCTGTAAACAAGGGTCGGAAATTTCTATCGACTGCTCAGCTCTTCCATGAGAGAAATTCACTTCATGGTCACGGAGCAAATGAAGAACAGCTGCATGGAAAATCATTCAACTTGCCGAAACGGTAGAAATCGGATCTGGAATTTCCATTCAGCCCACGTCTGTGTAGCCTTGATCAAATTGTAAGCACGGTTTCACCGCGGCTGAACGCGACATTGTATTTTGTCCATATATCGCCAGAATTTCACCTTGAATCAGTGTGCAACTTAGACGTTTTGCTCAAAAGAGTCATACTGTCCCGCCTACTTGAACTTCGGAATATGTTTACAGCTGCCGCTCCATTGCACTCCAACACTGATGAACCTGTTATGTGTACCGCAGCAGAACCGTGTCTGCTGGAAACCCGGAACATGTACTCTCTTCTGAGAACGCGCCACAATTGTTGCGTATTGGTGTTAGCTTGGAATAGAGTTGTAAAACTACCGTAGGCTACCATAGACTTCCATAAGTATGTGTCGACTACTGTAGTTTTTCTAGAAGCCTTGATCAGTTAACATCATAACCGCGTTACCTGTTTTCAGATGTTTTGCATACCTAGAGGGCGTTACCTTATTTCGATCGCTTTGTTTGCATAGGCGATCAGTGTCTTACTAAGTCTCCCTAGAAACCGGAAGAAGTAAACCGTGAAACCTTCCCGTCTCCTTTATATCTGTTCTTCTATTTTTTTACGCAACCTTCCCTTCTACAATAAACTGTGAAACCATTCCTTAGGATCTCTATCTCTTGCTTAATAATAACAAATGAAATCTTCCCTTTGAAATTTATTCTCTTTCTCAATCTTCGCATACAAGTTTAATTGCTGCTTATTAAAAGTGATTTTCTGATTATTTCGACGAAACATAGAATGTGCCGTCGTCGTTGCCCTCAGTCGTTATCTGCAATAACTCAAAACTGTTCCTTACCTTTTTTGCTGCTACATCGAACTGCGACATGAATATACGTACTCTAGTTTACTATACTCTATTAATTGCTGGTGGGCTGTCATAATAAGTGGCTTTATTTATTACCAAAGCTGACGTTATTCTTTAATAGCAAAGCTGACGTTATTCTTTAATTAATTTGACTGAAGTTACGTAATTCATAGTTAGACTTTTTCTTGGCAACAATAAAGTTTTTGCAAAGTTTTACGTTGATGGTTTCTGGGATGGATTATAATCAGTAATGCAACATTGCTGGCAAAAATTAATTATATTCTGAAAACGCTTCAAATATTTACTGTTGGTAATGAAATGAATTTACAAACGTTCAAATGGGACTTGCTTTTTACAATAATCTTACTACTAGCATTGCGCAAACATACCTTCAGTATTCATACGCGGTCTCTCTCGCCCTTTTTAAAATTATATCAATTTGCGGTTTCTCTTGCCAACAATATTTTGGTGCAGACATTCCGTGCTACCACAGCTATTTCCAACATGACAAATATTAATTATTACCGCTTAATGCTATTAATAAAATATAAACATCTTTCATAAATTGTGGGTTGACAATAGACAATAGAAATATACACGTCTTACAACCGTTTCGCAGGGATCGAATGAAGGGTAGAGCCACGAGTCGTAAGACATCTGAAATGTAACGTCCATTGTACATGTGCCGTCAGTGCGAACAAGAGGTGTAACGAATGGCACCCCATAACATCCCGCCGAGTGATACGCCAGTATGACGATGAGGAATACACGATTCCAATGTGCGTTCACCGCGATGTGGCCAAACACGGATGCGACCATCATGATGCTGTACACAGAACCTTGATTCATCCGAAAAAATGACGTTTTGCCGTTCGTGCACCCAGGTTCGTCGTTGAGTACACCATCTCAGGCGCTCCTGTCTGTGGTGCAGCGTCAAGGGTAACCGCAGCCATGGTCTCCGAGCTGAAAGTCCATGCTGCTGCATACGTCGTCGAACTGTTCGTGCATATGGTTGTTGTCTTGCAAATGTCCCCATGTGTTGACTCAGGGATGGAGACGTGGCTGCACGATCCGTTACAGCCATGCGGATAAGATGCCTGTGATCTCGACTACTAGTGATACGAGGCCGTTGGGATCCAGCATGGCGTTCCGTATTTCCCTTCTGAAGTTACCGATTCCATATTGTGCTAACAGTCATTGGATCTCGACCAACGCGAGCAGCAATGTCGCGATACGATAAACCGCAATCGCGATAGGCTACGATCCGACCTTTATCAAAGTCGGAAACGTGATTTCTCCTCCTTACACGAGGCATCATAACAACGTGTCACCAGGCAACGCCGGTCAACTGCTGTTTGTGTTTGAGAAATCGGTTGGAAACTTTCCTCATGTCAGCATGTTGTAGGTGTCGCCACCGGCGCCAACCTTATGTCAATGCTCTGAAAAGCTATTCATTTGCATAACACAGCATCTTCTTCCTGTCGGTTAAATTTCGCGTCTGTAGCACGTCACCTTCGTTGTGTAGCACTATTTAATGGACAGTAGCGTATATTAACTGCTCGGTGTCAAAGTATAGAAGTGGGGAAGCATGTCGCCAGAGGTCTCCCAGTGGCGCGCAGATAGTTGGACGTTACGTAGCGTGAGGTCAGCGTGACTATGGCGCCACATTGTGCTGGCTCCGCAAGATGAGGAAGGGGAAAGACAGTATTTGTCAATCAAGAAGCAGTTACGGTGCACTGTATTTGTGCTGTCCGTTACAACATGGCCTAGAGACAGCATTTGGATAACTTCACATGGGGAAGAATCATAGGGACAGCGGAGGAAGTAGGAAACTGTAGCGCGGGAGCACACATCATTGTGTCATGAGCACTGGGGGCGCTCCGGACCACAGGTACTGCTGCTCAAAGGAGAGGAGGACGTTGACGATGGTCAACTACAGCGCCAGATGGCCGCTACGTAGTGCAAAAGGCAAGAAGGTACTCATCTCAATCAACGTGTTCAGTTGCAACCACACATAACCGGACTGCAAGGCACGCAGTCTCGCGGTACGCAGTGGCTCGGCGACTGCATAGCCGTGATCTCTTTGCCAGACTACCAGTACATTGTGTTCCGTTGACACCCGCATATAGACGTCACCATTTGCTATGGTGGCAAGAGCAGAGGGATTTGACCGAAGAGTATTGAGACTGAGTGGTCCTTCTCGAATGAAAGTATGTTCAGTCTGAGTAGTCTTATGGGACGTACCCTCATTTGTCGAGAGGTGGGAAGAGGTAATGCAGCCAGGAACATTGTCGAACATGGTCGTCTTGGTGGTCAGGGTGATATGGCGTAGGAATACATAATGTTGCGTGGGAGTACTGATCACAAAATCGTCGAAAATATGGTATACTCTTTGTTAAAAATTATTTTGTCACTCCTTCCCCATGTGCTTCTTTCCAGGGGGTGCATTTGGCCCTGACATTTTTATGAATGACAATACGCGAACGCATCGAATAGCGCAGTTGGAGAAGGTCTTGGAACTAAGGAATATTCGACGAATGGACTTGCCTTTCCATTCCCCGATTTAAATCCCATCTAGCACGTGTGGGATGCGTTTGGGAGACGTATTACAATACGTCCATATGCACCAACAACCATCCAGCATCTGTCAACCACGCTGATGGAGGAATGGAAGCCGGCAGGAGTGGCCGTGAGATTCTAGGTTCTACAGTCTGGAACCGAGGGACCGCTACAGTCACAGGTTCGAATCCTGCCTCGGGCATGGATGTGTGTGATGTCCTTAGGTTAGTTAGGTTTAATTAGTTCTAACTTCTAGGCGACTGATGACCTCAGAAGTTAAGTCGCATAGTGCTCAGAGCCATTTGAAGTATTTTTTTGAGGAATGGACCACTCTACCGCAAGCATGTTTCAGAGTAAGCATTGCCGTCCGTGGTAATGACGCACCTTATTACTAGCAGTTTCCCGCCTTTTGTAATGTCCAGGGGCGCATGGAGTCATCACTAATCGTGCTGCGGTCAGTTTTGCACAACAGTGTAGTAAGTGTAGTAAGTCTGAGCGTAATTGAGCATAAGATTTTTAATGTGATGAAAGACATTCGTACGGTGCTACTGTAGATATTGTTCTACTTCCACGGACTAGTAATCGATGGCTGGACCCCTACGTTATTAGATATGTGACACTACCGCAGATTTAATTAAGGCAGAAAACTTAACGTGCTTTTATTCGTTTAGGGAACGTTTTATGACTGATGTGGATAGGTGTAAAGAGTTACCTATCGCCTGTAAAGCACGGCTGTATCCGAATTTCAATGATGACATTTGTGACTGGATTGAAACTGTCATTTTTGTCTTTGTGAATGATAATAACTAACGTGGTACTTCTCGGGATGAAATGATAGATATAAAAAATTATAGCATTAGATTTGTTTTTTAATTGTAATTTTTTATATACAATTTTATAATAAAAGCACAGCTGATCAGCTGATTATTATTCTCTTTTAGCTGTCGAACCTGTGGTTTCTCCATTGTTCCTTGCTTCTGCTGGAGGCTGAATGTCGTTCCTCATCGAATATCCTGACTGCTCTCTGCATCAGAATTTCAGATCATGTGCTTCAGTCATCAGCTTAGACTTTATTAATAAAAAGCTTATTTTGGTGGCCAATGCATTTTTCTGGTACAAAACAAGACTAAACTTTGAAATTAAAAAAGAGAAATGTTGTAATTCATCTAAATTTTTAGACGTATTCCGGGCGGTTACTATTTATGTTGGAAAAAAAAAAAACAACTGAAATATATGCAGTACTCGGAAATATCAAACTTAAAGTATCTAAAAGTTATAAAACATGCACGGGAATGTAAAACTGTTGGCCGTTGCCGAATGTAGACCCAGAACTACATCGAAAAATATACATTGCTGAATTGCTGTGCTGAAATAAATAATCACTTATTCGATAGTGGAAGGTATATTGCTGAATTACAGAATATTCTAAACACATTCTAGTCCAAAATTGCTAAAAATAAACAAAAATTACTTTCTTTTGTTGCTACTGTGATAAACAGTTTTCTTCAAACTTATGCTGTCACTTATTGAGAACACAAATGAACAGCCACACATGATTAGGCGAGCGGTCTGAGGCGCTGCGGTCATGGACTCTGTGGCTGATCCCGGCGGAGGTTCGAATCCTCCCTCGGGCATGGATGTGGTGTGTGTTTGTCCTTAGGATAATTTAGGTTAAGTAGTGTGTAAGCTTAGGGACTGATGACCTTAGCAGTTAAGTCCCATAAGATTTCACACACATTTGAGCATTTGAACAAATGAACAAAAACAAGTGACACACGGAAATCACATGATGGGAAGTATATCCCAAAATCAGGCTACACGGAAAGTACATCGTGTAAAATATATCCCAAAATCAGGCATAGTGAATTTAGTCTGAACCGTGAGACAGAAAAAAATTAAAAGTTGGATATAGTATGGAGCAAGTAATGTAAAAATTACAAAATTATTTCCTTGTATTGCCACTCAACAAACGAAAATAATTCCCACGTAGCTTTACAAACGCCAAGCATCCTAGAAGATAAAAGTTATCAGTAGAATTTAGACAAATCTACAAAGTGAAAAATATATGTATAGGCTCATCAGAATTAACGCTTACAAAAATGCAAAGTACTTAGTTTACTAAGTTTTAGACACTACCACAGAAATGGGTTTCAGAACATTGCAAAGTCACTCTCTCCGACTAAGTGTTATCTCTTAAGGTCATCCCCTCCCGGTCCTTCAGTTAACCTGGTCCGTTCCATTCCTGGTCTACAGTCTGTGACTAGATGTTTTATTCAAACAATCTAGAAGGGCTACTGCTGCTAAATCATAAACAATTTGGAGACATGTGAGACATTATTGACTTTTATTTAAAAAATTTCAGTGGAGCAGGTAGAGTCATGAGCACTAAAGCATGCTGTCTGTGCCGATGAAGCAGCATGGACAGGATGGTGGGTGCAACTGCGCCGCACTAGTGGACACTCGTACAGCTGGCTGGGCAGAGGAGAATAGAGCCACTGTGGCTGCGTCAGCTGGTTTGGTGAAGAAGACTCTGTGCCTGGAGCATCGCTGTTTCTAAGACAGTTTGGGTTCTGTCTATGATTTTGCGTAAGGGGTCACTGTTGTGCAGCTAAGGATAAAAGAACACTTAGCTGTCTTATCACACATCCCAAGACCTAATATCCTGTGGTGACCAACTGCCCAAACTGCTGCTGGCTGCGGTTTTTAAGACAGTTTGGGTTACACCCATGACTATGTTGTGATGGACAACTCCAGCGCTGCAAGAATGTTTTTCAGTCATGTCCACGGCAGCCACCTGCCCCACCTGCAGCCAGATGGGTGACCATGGCGAGCAGAACTATGGACTCTCAGGTGACAGAATTCAATATCAAGTAAAGCTTAACGCCACACAAACGCACGAAATTGGTAACCTTGAAGGCTGTCCTTGAGGAGTGACTTTGAGGGGGGAGGGAAGATGCTAACTTTGAACTATTCTGTAACCCACTGAACTATACTACTACCAAGAAGTTTTTAAAACATAACTTCCATTTTCTTGTTGATGTCCATATGTGATAGTGCACTGCAATTTACAATAAAATAACTCCTTAGAGTTCAATGTTTTCTTTGAGTTTTTAGTGGTCCACATTGGAGATCCGTTACGTCTGCGTCCTGAAATTGAGCGATTTTTCATATTACTTCACACGGAATGTATGTTCTTACTTAATTTGCTAGCATGATTTAGAGATAGGGTTCGAAAAAGTTCCAGCTATGCATTATTCCCAAGGAACTTTTATGAATTCATTCAAGCTACAAGGAGTGTCGGTATTTCATTCTACCGCACTCAACGTATTGCAATAAATGTTTACCTACCAGCTTCTCTATTTATTGAATTGTATTTCATCTGCACCTGCAACTACGTCATACTCCGTAAGCCACCTAATGGTGTGCGGCAGAGGGTACTTTCGGTACCACTTTCTGATCCCTCAAACCCTGTTCCACTCGCAAATAGTGCGTGGGAAGAATGATTTCCGGTTAGCCTCTGTATTGGCTCTAATTTCTCGAATTTTCTCCCCGTGGTCAATAAGCGAGATGTATGTTCGGGGAAGTAGTATGTTGCCCGACTCGACCCGGAATGTGCTGTCTCGAGATTTCGATAGTAAATCTCTCCGTGATGCACAACGCCTCTCTTATGATGTCTGTAAATGGAGTTTCTTGAGCATCTCCATAACACCCTCGTGCCGACTAAACAATCCTGCGACGAAACGTGCCGCTCTTCATTGGCTCTTCTCTGTCTCTCCTATCAGTCCTATCTGGTAGGGATCCCAGATAGATGAACAATACTCAAGAGTCGAACAAGCGCCTTATAAGCCACTTCTCCGTGGATATGTTACATTTCCCTAAGATTGTTCCTATGAATCTGAGTCTGGCATCTGCTTTTCCCACTATCTATTTTATATGGTCATTCCACTTAAGATCGCTCTGGACAGTTAAGCCTAGATATTTTACGGCAGATACTGTTTCCAGCGGTTTGTCATCAATAGTGTAGCTATACTGTAGTGGAATACTTTTTCTATATATGTGCATTGTGTTACATTTATTTACGTTCAGGGTCATCTGTCATATCCTGCACTATTCATCAATTCTCTGCATGTCTTTCTACAAATTCTTTCTATCTTCTGGCGTTGCTACTTTGATATAGACAACTGCATCATCTACCAATAGCCTTAAAGAGCATCCGACGCTTTCTTCTAGATCATTTATATATACTGTAAACACCAACGGTCCTATCACACATCCCTGTGGTACTCCGGATATTACATTCACATCTTTCGATTTTGTTCCCTTAAGAGCGACGTGTCGAGTTCTATCTGCAAGAAAGTCTTGAATCCAATCGGAAGTCTGCTCCGATACACCATAAGCTCGTATTTTTTTTATTAAATGTCAGTGCGGGACGGTGTCAAATGCCTTACTGAAATGAAGGAACACGGCTTCAATACAACAGATTGACATCAACGATATAGATCTACAATTGTGTGTATCTGTGTCAGGGGCTTTCTTAAAAACGGGAATGACCTGCGCTTTTTTCCATTTGCTAGGTACCTTTCGTTGCTCAAGCGATCTACGATAAATTACTGCTTGAAGGGAAGGAAGTTCTTTCGCATAATCTTTACAGAATCTTTTAAGTACCTCATCTGGTCCAGACACCTTTCCACTACTAAGCGATTGTAGTTGCTTTTCAATTCCGCGATCGGTATTTCATTCATGTTCAGCTTGCAGTTTTCGCTGTTTACTATATGTGCCACGTTAAATAAATACTGCTTCCTGCCAGGACAGTAAGTGCTCGAGACTGCTACTTATTCTTTACCACTTATAACAAATCGAATGTCATACATCACAGTTCTGACTCAGTGGTTAGGTATTACATTCCTAAAACCACATGCACCCACAGAAAGTAAGGATAATGATATGAAAGAAGATATCTACAGCCAGTTGGACCACACGTACAACTCAATAAGCAGACATAATGTAAAAGTAGTGTCAGGAGATTTTAATTCCAAATTAGGAAAGGGGGAAATATACAAACCAACCATTGGCAATTTCAGCTCACACGAGAAAAGGTCTAATAATGGAGTTCGACTTATAAACCTTGCAATAACAAATTATCTCACGCTATGCAGTACAACATTTCAACCCAAGCACATTCACTTAGGGACATGGATATCACCAGATGGAGAATTAGTGAATCAGATTGACCATGTAGCTACCCAAAAAATATTTAGGACAGTATTAAAGATATTAGAACCTTTGGGGGTGCCGATTGTGACACAGACCATATGTTAATCATATCAAAAATAAAAACAAAATTAAAAAGAAAAATAAGTGGGAATAGAGTGCAAATTACTAGATGTAACTTAGAAAATCGGGCTAAAGAATCTACAAAAGAAAAGTTTATGAAAGAAATGGAAAGCAACCTAAAAGTAACTAACGTGCCCAACTGGGAACAACAACATGTCAAAAGCAGATGGAGACACCTGAAGAACAGTATTCAGGAAGTATCTTCCAAAGTTATAGGAAAAAGAAAACGACCTAACAAAATCTGGTTTAACAAAAAGTGCCAAGAAAAAGTTCTGGAGGAAAATTGTGGATTACAGAAGGGAACAATGTGACACTGAAGGAAAGATATTTCAAAATCCGCCAGGAAACACAACGAACCCTCAGACAAGAGAAAAGACAGCAAAAATATGATAAAAGAAGCAGAGGATGATTTCAAGCAAGGCAGATGTATGAAAATACTAAAAAATATTCGGGTAAATTTACTAAAAGCGAACAGTCTATAAAGGATCAGTATGGGAAAATACTGACGATCAAGAGCGACACTCAAAAAAATGGAAGACATACTTTTCACAATCACTCAACTGCAATGACCCACAGTCTTATTTTACATTTGAAGAAACTGATACAGTCGATGTACAAGTTATCAACCCATCAGTAAATGAAATACAACAAGCCATAAGGAAATAAAAGAAAAAAAAGCTTGTGGTGAAGACCAGATATAAATTAATTAAAATCTGTACAGATGAAACTTTATGTCATATCAAGACACCTGTAAAAGAAACAGAAAATTTTTTAGGTGTTCTCTGGACTGAGACAAGGAGACGCCATTTCACCTATTTTACTTAACCTCGTCTTAGATAAGATCGATCGAGAATTTAGTAAAACTAATCCACAAGGTATCCAAGTTGCCTACGCAAATGATGTAGCATTAATCAGTAGTTCC
The DNA here is from genome assembly GCF_023897955.1 of Schistocerca gregaria. Taxonomy (NCBI): domain Eukaryota; kingdom Metazoa; phylum Arthropoda; class Insecta; order Orthoptera; family Acrididae; genus Schistocerca; species Schistocerca gregaria. The sequence continues at coordinate 503,140,490 of NC_064931.1, read as the reverse complement.
AAAACAGAATTAATCAAAAGATGTAAAATTATTACAAAATTTCTGAGAAAGCAGGATTACTTGTTAATGAAGTAAGTACAGAATATCTGGTCATAAGTAAGAAAAGCCAAAGTGTTGCACCTTTGGCTGTAGATGGATTCACTTTCAAAACAGTTGTCCGCTTCAAGTACTTAGGGAGTCGGTTTAGTAACAGTAATGGAATAGATATAGAAGAAGATGTCCGCCTAGCAACAGCGAAGAAAACACTCTTTAGTTTTATCAAAATCTTACAGAAAAGATTACTTAGTACTAACTTCAATAACCCGTTGTATCAGTTGAGCATTATACCAATAACATTATATGGATGTGAAGCATTAATATTTAGAAAGAAAGACGAAGAAAAACTGTTAATATTGGAAAGAAAACACAAAGAAAATTTTTTTGTCCAGTATATGATGAAGATAACATGGAATGGAGGATAAGAAAAAATGAGGAATTAACAGAGCTGTACAAACACCGTAACATCATATATGTGTCGAAGAAGAGAAAGTTAACTGGGCACATCGTATAGCAAGAATGAAAGAACACAGACTATCTAAAACAGCATTCGGAAATACGATGGAACGAGAGGAAGAGAAAGTCCTAGGAGTAGGTGGAGAGATAACAGCCAGGAGGACACAACTAGGATGACCACGAACGCTGAATGGACAAACAGTGCACTCAATGGAAGGAAATGGAAGGGGCTTGTAGAGAAGGCGTATGGTCGATAAGGCCCTCGCCAAGCCTAAATAATAATAATCAATTCAAAAACAAAAGAATAAATATATGTATGTCCTTCGCTCATGACTTTTCCTAGAACGTTGACTCTTCCATGATCAAAGACGTAATCATTAGATTCGTTTCGGAATAAGGATCATATTCGATGTGTACTAGTTTTTGTCTAATTTATACACCGTAATTGTAAAGGGACTTTCACCATTATGAAGTCCCGAAAGGACGAGAAAAATGACTTAATAAACGAATTACGTGATTATTACTGATAAAAATATTTCAGACTACTAAATGAATCAGAGGAAAGGATGGACTGGAAGACGCAATTCTGACTGTAGAAAAAAATGATGTGGTGACGAGCTGACATGTAGCCGGTGGCGTGGACAGTAGGTGGACCAAAGTTGTTGTTTGCAGGATTCGAAGACGTGAGAAGAGATAGAAAGGAAGATGAATTTGGAGAATCCAACCCTGTGGGTACAGTCCACGAAAACGTTGTGGAGCCATCCTGATCCATAACTGCGCAACCTCCACGAAAAACTCTGGAGGACTGCTCACGTCAACGGGCAAGATGTGAACACCTCGTTCAATGACGGTCCTGGTGTGCTCAACAGGGCTGATGTTTGGTGACCTCAGAGGTCACGCAGCCACGTCATTATCGGTGGAGATATTAACAAACCATTATCATAATTCGGGAAAGCAAGTTTGTTACATTGCTTTACTGCAGGCGTAAGTAAGGTCACCTATACGGTGATGAACTCAACAAATTGATTCATGTGATCGGACAGGAGGTCCTCGTATCATTTGATGGTAAGAAATGACGTTCGTATGGATGAAGAATTTTCTT